>NC_052615.1:29484236-29784236 GCF_016545825.1 Eucalyptus grandis | reverse complement strand
CTTCTTGGTCCTTCGTATTTTTTTAGTGCACAAACGTATCACAAACTAATAAAATGAAGAAGAATGCAAATGATGGCAAGATTTGAATATTGGCTAAGAATTTCTTATTCGATAGTTTTGTTGGCTATTCGAAGCTTCAGAGCAGTACCAAGGAATAAAAGAACTAAAAAGCTCCTTGATCATCATTAAAATTTGTCATGAGGAATATTGTACACACCTAGCCGACCCACCCTTTTTTTTCTCCCTTAAACATGTGACTTTGGACAAGTATATGAGTTAATGTTGATGTTATATTATAATGACGCTGCTCTTTCGGTTGCTAATTGATCTCGTCTTAATTGGAATGTGGTGTTAGGCTTAGTTTATGGTATGCTGGGATGGATTCGAGCGGCAAAAGGTGAGAGGAAATAATGACAAAGAAAAACATTAAATATATGTGTGTTTTGCCCATGCATTTTGGCTAATAATATTGGGAAGGAAATAGCTAGAAAGAGGTAGAAGCCTGAGTGAAAACAATTCCTGATGAAATAATTACTCTATGAAAGAATTTCATTAACATCCTTCGCCTTTTTTTTAACCTTCCAGCAAGTAGATTGATTAATATATTAACTAACTTATTTTGTTAGATGGAACGAATAATCGGAACACTCGGGCTCGTCTGTACCATGACGCAAGCCACTCATCCATGTGCACCTAGTGCCGGGGTGACTCAAAGGTTTGTATGAATGAATAATATATACCATTTGAATCTCAGATCTAATATATCTAAATGAAGCGCTTGATCACTTAATCAATCGTTTTTTGTATTATCTATTAACCGACCTCATTTTTCTATCTATGCGATTTGAATCTCAGATTTAATATATCTAAATTAAGCGCTTGATCACTTAATCAATCAGTTTTTTATATTATCTATTAACCGACCTCATCTTTCCATCTATTCTTGTTCTTCTTTCGATTTGCATTAGCAAAGGTGAAGGAAATCATCACCATCCATTCTTATTTAACTTCAATTCAATTCCCCTCTCTTATTTTTCTCTTCAATCTGCTCCCCTACCATAAATATCAAACATAGTGACCAGCTGAACATGGCGCAAGGATGGGGACGATCCTTTTGAAAGAGACGGACTAAATGGTGGGGGAGAAAAGTACGTCTCACAAGTGATTCAAGTGTCAGAAGGGTTTTACTCTCTTGGTCATAGAAGAGAGGAGAAAAGCGAGAGGAGAAAAGCAATAAATGAGAGAGGGGACCGAAAGAGGAGGGGAGATTCTTCTCACAGTAGATCAAACCATTGAAATGCAATAATTGAAGTGTCCTAGACATGAGAAGTGGGCATCAAATGGAGGGTCACTAGATCAAATCGAATTGGGGGAAAGGGGGTAGCCCCCACGCATCTAGACAAGCCGTGCCCAAAGGAAGCAACAATTCAATGGCGCAAGGGCCATAAGTCATGGCCTTGGTAGGTGATATTTGGTGTCTTTGGCACATCATAAGTGTCCTTTTCCAAATTCAATTGATGGGGTTCGACTATCAACCTCTCTCTCCCTCTCTCATGTCCCATCATATTGTAGTAATTACGGCAAAATTACTTGTTGGGAAGTGCAGCTTTTTCCAACATGGAAATGGGTCGATTCATCCAAGAATTTTTCAAGCTCTTGGCTTTTCCTACGTTCACACATCACTAGCTAGGGTCCAAAAGAAATAAATGAACTTCTTTGACAATGCGTGTCTTGGGATGACTTCTTTGCCTGGTGAGTTCTGATCGCTATGCACGACTTCTGAATTGTGGATCTACCATAGGAAGAACAAACCCTAGATAGATCAAGCCTCGATCCAATGTTTTCTGGAGTACCTGATAAGAGTGATTGCATGTGTCACGAAACAAGTAGTGCTCGCACGACTGTTCGCTTTCACCACTGTATACATTGATGTTTGTTTTCTGAAAGCCGGGACCTTACAAAAAAACTTTTGGTCTAATATTGGATCGAGCGAAATGTAACATATTCCAATTCTTATGCTCCGTTATGATGTTTATTTATGCTCGTGTCAGACATCTTTCTCCAACACCCTATCCCTACGTTATTATTCGACATGGTGTGGGATGGGCATGGAGATGGAAATCCTGCCCTGTCCCACATATGTAAATGTTCATATTATTTATATTTCAGTAACTGTGCACAACATTTTTCTTAGTTTTTTTTTTTTTGCTCTTAAATACCATCATAACTAGATTTCTCATTTCAAGAATCTCTTGAAAATTAAATTCCAATGATCATTGTAAAAAAATAACTCTGCCGGCATCATATTCCCTATTAAACATTTTGAGCGCGATTGCAATTGAGTGAGCGTGTGTCAATGGGTAATAGATTCTTCTATATATATATATATATATATATATATATATATGGCATGATCTCTTGTTATGAGGCGTGAGATTTGTGTGCAAAGGACTTCAAACGCACACTCCAAACAGAAAAAGAAAGAATGGCAAGTGAGCTGTTCAAAACGAAGAAATAATTCTTACGATGTTAAGGAAATAGGTTTTCAATCATGGACAGTCGCATCAGGCAAATCAATCATTCACTCGATATAACTCTCCCCATGGAATTCAAGAGAGAGAGGACAGAGAGTGTCGGCCAGATGGGTTGAGCCTTGACAACCAGCCCGGCATGAAGACTGGGGCAAAGTCCGGAGTCACATGAACCGAACCGCACGGCGTGGCAGGCTCTGAGCCAGAATCAATGTGTCTGATGTAACATTTTCAATGCCTTCTGACATCTTAATTTTAATGTCCTTTGTTATTAATCTGAGTAATGTTTCCATCTTCCGATCATGCGAAGATTACTATGTTTGCCCTCTCTTCTCATGGTGAAACATCGGGATAGGTTGGTTTTCGCCATGAAAGCTCCAATCTAATGCTAATCTGCTAGGACAAGTACTCATCGATCTGAAAGCGACACGACTTGATGAGTTTTGACCGACTTTTGTGACAAGCAATTCGTCGTGATGTTGTGGAAAATTGTGGCTCCTCGATGGGACGATCGACATGGGTAGATGGGGTTGGGCTGGGAGCTGAGCTTGGCTCTGACATGTGTCCGAATGCGGCCGCGGCACGGGGTGGCCCACCCGTCCTCTGCCCCGACCGCAACAAGCGGAGCTCTCAGTGGTCAGTGGTCACCACCACCACCACCACCCCACCCCCACCCCCAGTTGCTCGATCACTTCTTTCTCGCCACTCCCTCTTGTCTCATCCTCTGTCACCGAGTCCTCCGATGCCTAGAAGTCCCAATCCGAATCCCAATCATTTTTATTCTCTCACCTCTACTCATGTCCTTAGCCCCTTTTCATCTTTCCCCCTTTTTTTTCTTTCCGATGATGTTGTGCTATCCAAGATAAAATTCCCAAATTTCGTTTTGTTTTTGATATAAAATAGAAAGAAATGCAATGTTCTAGTTGTCTTTGCCAAAAAGAAAAAGGAAATTCATCCATGTGATGCGCACGTAATAAGCATACACTATCTAGTGAAATGATATTCATTTTTTTCTTTCCGATGGGAGTAACCTTCTTTTTCCCCTTGAATAAAGAAGCGAAATTGTTTCGTGCAATTAAATTTTTCAAGTGTGTTGTGTGAGAACACAATCTTATACAAACCTCTAGGCTCTAATTGAATTATATACGGACTAAATTGTTTATTCAATGGAATTGATGAGAAATGGTGTCGAGGGTTGGACTTTCACATAGTCGAAGTGGCTTGTAGCGTGTTTTCTAGGTGTGGCTGGATATATTGACATTTTTGCATTCGACTACAAGAGTCCTAATGGCACTTGATAATAATGGAAAAATAGAAAGAACAATTCTTAATGCACATTAAAGAAATTGAATATTTTCATAAGTAAAAATGCAAATTTGAAAGTAAATTAATGCTATTTATTAAGTGCTTTTGAGGGGCGATTTTCAACAAGAAACATGTTCATATTTGAAAAGGTTAATACCATGAAAAACTTCAAACTGCTACACCTATAATAAATTTACTCTCTGTTAGTTAGTTTTTATGAAATTTTATTATTAAATTATTGAGTTTGATGACATGTGACAGTTGATGAACGTACCAATTTGGAATTTTACCTTATGTTGGTCATAGATGTATTCGTTTGTGGTATTTTGTGGTACTAATTCAATTTAACTAAATGGTAAATTTTTGATGGTTAAAATATTAGTTTGAGATAATTTTATCACAAGTGTATCAGTTTGGAGTTTTTAAAGGTGAAAAAATTAATTTAAGATAAATTTATTACATGTAGACTAGTTTAGGGTTTTTGGTTATATTAACCCTATTTGAATCATATATAAGAAATAATGCTCATGACTTCTTTAATTTTGAGTAGTCGACCTAGTATGAAGGGTAGAGAAAGGAAAATTCTATTCGATAGAACAAAGGGTTCACCGACCGAAAAAAAGAAAAAAAAAGGGTTATTTTCTTTTTCTCTATGGTCTCGCGGCATTTTCTGGCTCTCGATTTTTCCTTTGCACGTGGTTTAACCTTTTCTTTTCCACGTCATAACCTCCTGCACATTGCTCACGTTTGTCTTTGCTTCGCCCCATGATAAGGACGAATCATCCAGCCAAACGATTCAGAAAAAGCTCAAAGAAGGCTACCAAATTTTCACAGTGCGAATCCAAAAGTTCACCCCGGAAAATTGAAAAAGATAAAAAAAACCCACTTGAGAGTACGAAATTCTGCAAATTCTTGCTGTCATTTCCTCACGTTAGAGGCAGGTTAACTTAATTAACAGGTGAAATCCAGCTAGGTTTTCTCTTCATCCCAAGCGCACTGCACTCAAAATCCATAACAGCAGAAAGATATCGCTCTTAAAGATTTTTAACCTTTAAATTATTCAATCTTTTCAGAGCTTGGCTCCTCTTTACCACCATGTTTAGCTACAAGAACCCTATAAACAAATCCTTTTTTACTGCCAACGATTGTGTTTTTTCATTCTGTTCATGTCCTAGCCACTGTAGAAAAAGAAGACAAACCGAGACCAACCTGTCTCGCTAGGCAATTGCCTTGAACTACACGTGAAAAATTATTCATCCAGCATTTACTTGTCAGAAACTGTCTCCCAGAAACAAAGAAGAAACCCTAGGAGCAAGTTGAAGAGCAGAGAATTAATAATGCAAAGATGGGTTCTTTAGGGGGAGCTTGATTTTGGACATGTGAGGGCACGTTATAGTGGGGGTTGCAGTCGCGAAGTGACTAGGAGTTTTTGGACCACGTATACGCATATCGGCCTTGTCTTTTTCCTTGTATTCCTTTCGTCTAGTCTAGGAGAATCGAAGACTAATCATTAATCGAATCATTAATCGTTGCTCGTGGCACGTTCTTTCTGTATACTTGTACATTACACAGATATGCGGAGGAAGAAAAGAGAGATGAAAACTAACCCTAAAAGGTTGCAGAAAGTTATAATGAGGTAGGCTTGCTCAGTTTGGTTTTTTGCATACGTATGTATGTGCAGCTTCCTCCTCGTTTTGTAGTTCTCAACTCCTCAAGGCTAAGGGGGAGAGGGGTTGAGAGAGCAATCCAAAATCTGCAAATCGACAATGAGAGATTACAAGTGACCCTCCTTTTTACCATCCTGTGCCCTTGAATTCAAAGTCGATGCTAGCGGTTTGCGAATGAAACTAGTAAAATTAATGATGAAAACCAAAGGAATACGAGCTGAAGCGGAGGCAGCGCACACGGGCCTTATCTGAATTATTATCAACTGAGAATCTACCACGGATAAAGAAATAACGATAAAACCCTACATCCAAATTACAATCCAAGTATCACTGATAACTCAGAGAATAAGCACGCAACAAATATCGATGTCATTTTGGCGAAATCCCACGTCGCTGCAAGACTGATTGCGCAGCACGTTTGGCTAATTTAGACGATTGAACAGTGTAGCATGTAAGAAAAGCCTGCTGGGGATGTTTAGCTTTACTTACTAAAAAGAGAAGAACGTGGTTTCCAGACAAAATGGCCCCAAAATAGCTCATCACTCATTAAACAGGTCTTTTATTGGAATTACTCACTGTATATCCTCGTTTTGTTCGCGTCAGATGGTGCGGATCAACAGAACTCCACATGCCCACCACCATTATTATATCGTTGACACGTAAATCACGTATGACTTGAGCAGTGGGAAAACACATGCCGTCACCACCGAGGTTGGATTGAGAGAAATCGTGAACCGTAATTGCTTGCTTTCAACCGGTTTGGAGGCAATTCTCTGATGCGACTTCTGCTGCTGTGTTTACACGCTCATGTATCATCTTCACGTGAATTTAACTAACGAACCCCATGGCCCTTCCATCATCTCCTATGCCCTAGCCGGCCACGGGTCGCCACAGCTGTTGTTGCTGGGGCCATCGCCGCTGCCACAAACCATCCCCCCGGGGTGCGGTTATAGGGTTTTATCGATAAGGATAGAATAGTTTCTTAATCCGGTCCATTAACAAAGCAACCGTGATTCTAGCAGAGATCTCTTTGTCTAGAGACGTAAGTGGAAGAGATGAATCCTCATCAATCTTCCCTTTTCTTTCTTTGTAAGTAAAGAATTGCAGGCGGACCAAATCCTGCCGTCTCTGCAAAGTACATCCTTTGGATCCGCGATCGTTTGATCATCCATAACTAATCACCCTTGCCAACCTGGTGCACGTTTTCACTTTAATCTTCTACTTTGTCTTTAGTTAGGGATGTTCTTTTTCCAAGCCCTCATCATTGGTCAACATTTTTCCAATTCTTTAAATGGGAGGAGTTTGATGCCTTTCGGTCGTTCATGCTGCTTAATATATCGAGCACCCAAGAGAAAACGAAGGTGCAATATTAGGTGTGTACGTCTTAATCACACCCTAACAAAGTAAAATATATACTTGCGTCAACTTATGTTATTTACTCAATCTGGGCCACATAACCACAAAATCATTACACAAACGCTATTTTTTTTTTTTTCTGTTTCATCAAAAGGGTATGCAAATCATAAAGCATCATCATAGAAAATTATCAAATCGTCTAAGCTTTCTATATTTTTATACTCTGTACTACGCAAGTCTGTGATGAGCAACTACCTAGCTAGCTTGAGAAGCTTTCTTTTAAGTGGACCTATCTTCTTGCTGACTAATTAGGCCACGCCCTTTGCGGTTGAGATATAATAAAAGAAATTTATTATAAATCTACAGCTAAGTAGCAGTTAATTTGGGACCCACGCAAGAGGGAAGCCCTGTGCAAATTACGAGACTTTCGTACTCAGAAGACGTTAAAAAGACATTGGCATCGACATAAGTCAGAGGATGGGGTCATTTTGGCATGTGGGATGTCGGGGATTTTCGTTTGATTTAATTCAATAGGTCATTTCCAATGGTATAATAAATGGGGGGGACAGCATCAACATAGTCAGATAATAAAATGAGCATGGTCTTTGTTTAGACGTGAGCGTGTGGTTTTATCACTTAATAAAATGCTTAATGGTGGGAATGCGCAAGAGAAGCACAACAACTTCGTCGGAGAGATTGCTAAAAGAGACAGCAAGTTCAAACCTGACTGATCCACACCATATTAAATTTTCCAAGCGAAACTTTTTAACCTAATTTACACATGCATCTCGCACAAGTTATATATACATCATAACAATTTTTTCCTCATGCGTAAGTTCAAAATTAGGTTTGCCTTCCACTTTGTATTCCTGCCTTGAGATGCCACCACAACGCCTACTTTCACTCTAGGGTTTCGGATTACAAAATTCTGTTCTTGAGACATTCACCAAATATTGATACATTGAGTGGGCCACCAATCAATCATTGACTCCGATATCATTTATTGGAAGGGTGCCAACACTAGGTGAGATCCCAAAGTCTGAAATCGTTAATACATTCAGTTCGATTCATATTCACTCAAAAGTTTAAATTAATGAGTTATTTGCCAATTAGGATATACTAATTGATTTATACCACACCAATTTTCTGATGTAAGATTTTTTAGCACAATTCACATGTGCATCTCCGTGCTCAAGAGGCTAAATAGTGCCAAAATTTGTTTGTTGAGGGTGAATTCTCATCGTCGACTCTTAGAATCTTATTCAACTCGTGTAGAACTAAGTAGGTTCTAAAACCTTATAGCAATAGTAATCGAAAGAACTCCACTAAGTGATTAAAATTAAAATATTTTGAACTTAACTATGGTAATCTGGTTTGGCATTACAAATTAGTTGTCACCTGGTTGATTCAATAAAAAAATGTTTTTATTTAATGTGCTGGGCAAGGAATGGATTCCACCATTGATTGAGTAGAAAATTATTTTAATGGGCATCAAAATTTCCAAAGTTTTGTTGTTTAAAAAGCTAAAAAAGTAATATATGAAATTTCACCTTTTTTAGAAATCAATTTTTTTTTTTTTTTTTTTTTTTGATCGGTCCTACTCTAATCCTACTCTAACACTCACTCTCGAGAAATCAATACTTTTCGATATTCAAAGTTTGACTCTTGTAAATTTTATGTTTTCACCTCCAGCATTAATAATTGGCGGTACTTAATTTCAACTTTAAATATTTTGCACATATTTTGATCTTCATAAAAAAGAAGCAAAGCCTAATATACAATTGCAATGAGATCAAGTTCAGGGAAGACCTTCTAAGCATATTTTGCAAGGAGGTCCGTATTGCCATTTCAAAGATTTTTCTTTTCTTAATCCCATCCCTCTAATAAATCTAGAGGGAACGATTCACATAATGATAGATCATCAGTTCATCACCACATCAAAAACATGCTTTAATCTAAAAATTTTAGAACTTTTAAACCGGTGGAAAGTGGTTTCTCACAAGTATAGTAGCATCATATGGCAGGAAGTCATGCATTACATATATACACGTATAACAATTCAGGGGCACGGTGTCGTAAACGGTCGGCTTCATGAAGGAAGTCATACATACATATGTACGAGTTCTCTAGGGCCGGTTTTGGATTAACAATCATTCACTGCTGAGATCAAAGAATGGGGACACCATCAAATTTAAATTTGATTTCTCGAGCCTTATATGGCGGGTTCATAAGCAGTGACAATTGCCTTACGAAGACTCGCCCGGGATCAGTGGGGTAAATGCATTAGAAAATGGTCCCAGGCTTTGTGGGCCGAGGATTGGTACGTTTTTTTTTTTTTTTTTTTTTTGGGAGCAAATAGGAATGGTGCGTTCACATGTCAAAGTTTGCTCTTTCCTGTCATCCGAGATGAGCTTGCACAAACCCAATTGATCAAATTTAGGTAGAGTCATATGGACCAAATAATTAGAGGGCTTCATAGGCCCATAAGGCTAGTAATGGCTCGTGAACGAAGAGCTTGATGACATTAATTCTGATTGGGCCATTGATAAGCCCAGCAGTCGAACCCATCAAATTATTCCATAACCACATCAAAGTCCAATGGGCCTCAAGTCCATCACACGCTAACATCCAAAGGGACAAAAACCTAGACTTCGATTAAGGATGAAGTATAGATGAAGTCACTCTAGATGTCTTGCGCATAAAGATGGTTCTCCATATTTGGGCCGAAGTCCAAGATAATATTAGATGGCTCTAAATTCAGTACCGCAATCGCATGCATTATGCACCGACTACATGCTTGCACAAAGCACGTAAGCGCTTAAATTTACGTAAGTTTATTGAGTTTAAAGGCTCATGATTGGACTTCGGTGTCAGCAAAACCCGGCCCTAATTAACCTAGTTCGAGCATTGGTTGCGGGTATGAGCAACGCATGTAACCAACCCTTTCGATTTGGTGATAGTTGTTGAATACCTTGTCTTTGCCTTCGAAGCAAAAAACTCTACACAAAAAGGTGGGGAAAAAAGGCCAAGACTAGACTTTTGAGTTGATAGGACTTTTCTCGTTGGCACATACCAAACCCACGAGACTCGATTCCTAATTGGACGAGAACCCTAGAAATGACATCCCAAGGAAAGTTTAGTCAGTGGTTGAGCGGGCAACGATTTAGACTTTCGATCGCAATTATTTGATAATGGCCTTTGAATGTGAAGCGTTGGGAAGGGGCTTAGAAAGCACACCTAGGTTTTGCTGGCTTTTTAGTATGGTCCTTTTTTTTTAAAACCAATTGACTCGTCCTAAGCTTTTTAGAATTATTTCACGCGCGAAAGTCAAAGTTCACAGTAATTGCTCCTCGGGAAAATTGGAATTATTCGTCCTCGTTATTTTTGCATGGGAGGCCACACGGTGCGGGTACATAAGATTAGGTCATTAATTAAGTTTTTAGCATGAAAATGGGGGTGGCAATTATTGACCATAAAGAAGAAATTACCTCTAGCGGTGGTTTGGACCGCCTAAAAGAATGACAACCATAGGTTTGCGACGCATTAATGTTGGGACGACAAAGGGTCTAATCAATAATCTCTCGTCGCTAATATGAATGCTGACCACAGGCCGTTCGTGCGTGAGAACAAGCTTTTTTTGATGATGCCTTTTATTGGAAAGTCTCCAGTTTTCACCTTTTTTTTGGGGGACGTTGGTTCACTCGTAGACTTACCTGTTCCATAGGTGTTGCGACGAAGGTCAGATGACGATTAACGAAGTCACCCCTCCGAGGGACCTGCTTGGGTGGTTTTGGTTTTTTTTTTTTTTTTTTTTTTTTTTTTTTGCCGTCTTTTAGCTTTAAAAACAAGGGCTTTCACCTATTTCTTTTTTCCCCTTCCCTCGACGTGGGTATATTTGAACTCCAATTTGGATCCGTGGATGCACGCAAGCTGTCTAGTCCGTGCAAGCTGTCTAGTCCGTCCGTATCGGATAGAACTCCACTCATTGGAAGACATTGGCCAGCGATGTTATCATTCGAATTTAGAATTAGTCATAAACTTATTATATGGATGCCAATTTAGTTATAAACTTTTCAGTTTTACTAATTTAGTTTTAAATTTTTATTAAAAATTCAAATATAATTTTTTTGGCCGACTAAAAATGTTAAAATAGCACTCAAAGGCGTCAAGCTTAGTGGATCCTGGACGTGGCCACGCACAGGGCGTCTTCCGACAACCGTTCAAACTGAATTTCAAGACCTTAGTTTATTTGAGGGTAGTGAGTTTGGTGGCGGTGGTTGTTTTCTGAAACGAGTAATGGAATGGTCTTGAACAACAATTTAAGCTGCGGACTTGGCAGAGAAATGTGAGTAACATGGCTGCTGTGCCTGGCAACATAATGATCACCGTTGAGTAGACTCGATGGGCGCTTCCTTAAATAACAAATATTGTTTTGATACCAAGTTAGAATGTACACCCTAGAGCTTAAGTTATTAGGTGGAAAAAGATCACATGTATATTAAAGTGAGGCTTTGCCTTAATTAATTCTCCATGTATGTTCATCCCATTTGTTAAATTCCATATATGTGACATCCGGATTTTTTACTTGATGAAAGAGTAAGCCTTGAATGTGTAACGGTTCATGCCAGTCAACGAGCTCATCATTGGGCCATGTCGTTCGCACCGCCTTAAAATTTGCCATCTCAACTTGTCTTCGCCACCATCAAGACACCTCGCTCCGCCAAGTTGACGGTGTCACAATGCATCGCCGCCACCTCATCATCATGCCATGTCATTAAGCCTCCATCCGAACAAGTCACCATGCCTAGCCACTGTATCACGTCGCCAAGCTCGCCATTGAGCCTCGCCTCTGCCGTCCCCGTCGTCATCAAACCACCTCAGACTCACCACGACACCAAGCCAGCACCCCCGCCACCTCAGCTGTCGATCGCACCACGTCAACCCGAGCCACCTGGCTTCTTCTCAAGGCGCCACCTACCGTTTTCCCTGCTGGCGCACGTCTCCCTCACGGAGTCAACAACGACGACCAAGCTTCGTTTCGTTTCCCTCCTCAGCCAAAACCTTCAACCGGCGACACCTCAGCATGCAATGAAACGGTGTAAAGCGAGTGGAAGGAGAGAAGAACGGAGCCGCACGCCCCTCTTTGCTTTCACCGTTAAAACCCTCCGTTTCTTTCGGTTCCACTTCGTTTCACCTCCGCCCACGCCATTTCGCCAGAACACACCCCTTATTCCCTTTGTTCTTCTGTGTTGTGCACGGTTGCTCAACCAGGGCGACCGCCGGCAGCCCTTTTCCCCCTCAACTCAGCTGCTCACATCGCCGCCCGTCAGCCACACTGTCGCCTCAGCTCGGACAGCAACAGCTCAGGAGCCTGCCGAACTGTGACCGCAGTTCCTCTAGGATTCGAGACAAGAAGATATCCTTCGTTCTGTCCTTTATCGATTGATTGTCGTTCTGCAAGGAGAGTTTCCTTAGAATTTCCGCGAATTATGTAACCCCGTATATGCTCATGTCTAGTTGGAAGTTTCCGAAAAGGTCTACCTAGCTAAAATGCTTGAATCCATAGTCATTGGGTCCGTACGTGCGTCATGGCAGTATTATCCATTGAATCTCGTACATACTCAGGCTTGATATGTGGAAACTTGAGCCAAAAATCATGGATATCGTCTAGGTCAGGTTTGGACTTGGTACGGCCTCAGTTTTGCTAATTGTACCGACTTGTGTGATGTGAGTTTCTTGGGACGTCCTACACGAAAGTTGTCCCTTATTGGCTGTTCTATGACATAATTTAAATTCAGATTTTTCAGAATTCGTATGACAATTGAAAAATGACCGGTTGAATAACCTGTTTTTGCGGACGTGAAACCGACCTTTTCCTGATTTTCATTTTCGACAGAATTTTTGGTCAAGAAATTTAATGACTTTCCTTCATGAAAGTCGTAGAGTACATCCTAAAATACAACTTACAAAATTTCCAGGATTTTTCGAAACTGTTTAGTTGGCTAAACAATTTCCTTTTTTGGTTCTGCTATGTGTAGGAATACCCTACTGTTTTAGTCCAGAATTCTATAAATAATATAGTATTGTATAAGCTGAATTCGACTTCAGTTCATTCACAGAAAATGTTCTTTTGGATCTTGTCTATTCTATGCTAAAATTTCATAATTTTTGAAACCCATTTACTTAGACAGCATCTGTAATTTTTAAAGGTGTATGAAATGCCATTATAGGGCAAGTCTGGGGACTTTGGGATGGAATTCTTCTTGCAACTTGTTTGATATTGTGTATGAGTGAGTTTATATTAGTCTAGTGGTTTATAAGTGGATGAAGATTTGTTAGGTTCACACTTGAGTTTCTTTGGTAGCAATAAAGTCAATGGTATTTTTCAATTAAATTATAAAATTGCTATACCATGCTATGAATGCGTGACTTGGGAATGCCATTAGCCCTCGGGACGACGATGCCTTGGGGTGCGGTAGGGGCACCTAGAGGGGTAATTGGGCTCCTCTAGATGCCTGAGGGATGTAACACGGTTCCTCCAGATATCCTCACGATGCCGGATGGGTGTGAGATGCCTGGGGAGTCGAAAGATGGTGGCAACATGAATTCATATCAAATATGGTCCTAGCACTTTCAAATTCCACTTGAATTTTTGTTTAGAAAAGCTACATTTCTTATTAATTTGCTATGCTGCTTTTGAAAAAGGTTCTTAGGTGAGTTGATTTGGAAATGATTCCCTATGCTTTACACTGAAGCTTTCTTTGTCAGTATAGTGATTGGTTTATGTAGTATAGACCAGTGGACTTTTTGCTTACTAGGTTTAGGCTCATTGGTTGTTGATAATCCTTTTTTAGATTAGTAGTAAATATGCTAATCCTTCTTGCCTCTTCCTCCATTAGTTAAGGGGTCCCAATGGACCTCACTTGGGATTTTTCCGAGTTCGTAAATCCGGATTTTCCAAACGTCACTTTCATCCGGTGCATAGTGATACTGTCCGTCAATATAGGAGCCCCGACAAGCCTAGTACTCATGGGTTTCTTGGCGATCTACTCATGCGTAGGAAGGCAGCAGTTGGCACCCAAATCAGCTTATTGGGCTTTAGAAGCCGAAGAGAATAAAACAAGTCTAGAACACAGGAATCCATAAAGAATGGCCGGGATGCAAGCGGTTGATAGATGAAGATCTTGAACAATGTGAAAAGGGGCTTTACTAGAGTCAATACTAGTGGAAACATTAGCAAGGCAGGACGATTAACGACAAAGAGCTGAAACTTCTGGAACATTATGGATGTCGAGATAGTAATCGCAAAACGGCAGTTACCTTTGGAGTAATACTATAAATAGTCGGAAAGGCACCACTATAAAGGACCTTTTGCCAAATTGACAAACGATCATTCAATTTTAAGTTGTTATATTTTCATTATAGCACTTTTACATTCAATTGCACCTTTATTTTTCTCATGTTATTCTTGTACTTTACTTTTGCCAGTAGTTTAGATCAGTTACTTCCTTAGCAGAGCAACACAAGACCCGTTGAAAATAAATAAAATTGAAACTCTGCCATCTTCGATGAAAGATCTTTGTCAAGGAAACTTTCCTTGGTGAATAACAACTTGTGGGACTGATCCCACGTCCAGGTGAGGATGGAGATGACGATGGTGATAGTATGATCGACTGAGATGGTGATAGTATGATCGACTGAGGCAAGGGTAGGAAAGTGAATAAACATTTTTGGGATCCAGGCGATGACTTTCGAGCGTACCAATGTTGAAGGATAGATGGCTGGACATGTATAGACAATCCTAGGGTCGAGATGATATCGTTGGTGTATGTGTGATGTAGTTTGGGATGACAGGCCTTTTTGAAATCCTCAGTATACTCAATCATGTCATCTAAAGTAAATAAATAAAAAATGAAATGCGTTAACTTGGTTTATGTTTCCGCGTGCAATCTTTGAGTTTCCTATGTTCTAGGTTATTATTGGTCTGAAAATGCTTCCGCGTGCTTAAAAAGTGGAAATAATTGGATGATTATGTTAGCAGTGACGTGTTGGGGATGTCATAAGATATCACGGCATACTATCATAAACAGACTTGCACATGAGGGGGTGTTGAAATATCATAAATTGCTTGACTATGTAGTTTATGTGCTCTTTTTATACATGGTGCAGGCATGCGACGTTAGAATAATAATTAAGGTTTATGGTATGAAGATGGGGGCAGCAATTGTTGACCTTAATGAAGAAATTACCTCTAGTGGCGTTTCAGACCGCCTAAAACGCGATTCCTTAGGTTTGCCGCCCATTAATATTAATATTGAGATTGCAAAGGGTCTAATTAATAATCTCGTCGCCAACGAGGAGCAATAGGAATGCTGACCAGAGGCTATTCGTGCATGCAATTTCATTTCTACCTCTTTTGGGATGCTGTTTCATTCGTAGACTTACCTGTTCTCTAGGTGTTGAAACGGAAGGAATATGACAGATTATTGAAATCACCCCTTCCACGGGACACATTAGGGCCTAAATTAGGGTGGTTGCGATCTTTCGTTGCCGCCTTTTAACTTTAAAGGGAAGAGCTTTGACCTTTCTCAATCTCAATCCCCTCAACTGATGGTGAATTTAAACCTTCTGGTTCAATCAATTTCCGTGGATGCATGCAAACCGTTTCGTCCACGCGCATCGGGTGATGATCCATTCAAAGGCTTGAATTTGTAAAACCTGGGATATCAACCTTCCATCTTGATGTAATGTAACATGACCCCCATGTACTTTAGAGAAGGTCCCCGGCTTAACTCTTTCATGCCTAGAAACCGAGTAACGCGGTCTATGATTACAAACCCTAGGAGCTGCTCCTTACAACTTAATGGTGTCTTGTTTCACTAGGATTACAGTTGATTGCGATGGGGTCTCAAAAGCGGAATCTCGGCCTACTACATCTGAACAATCCCCATAAGAACACACAAAAGACTATCGATCATTCAAAGATGAGTCGCTGTGGTCAATCATATTGCTTCTTGTTATGTCTTTCATGTTTACTTTAATTGGGCGAAAACAGTGTTATATATATTATTATTATTATTATTTTTTGTCAATATTCAGAAATGTTTGGTAGTGCTTAGGATATACTTTCGCAGTTTCTAAAATCAAAGCATTCCAAATTCAAAGATGGAAAATCTTGTTTTTTCACAAGAATGGAGCCATGGAGTACATGGATTGAGATTTGAGAGGAATCGGTGTCGGTCCATCTAAATTTAGTATTGTAATAATGGAGTGCAAATATTGCTGTCCGGATATCTAAATTAAAGGCCAAAAAAAAAAAAAATCTCTAATTTATTACTCAAGGACGAAGGACCCCTTTGATGAAAGGGATGGGTTAGCCAACTCAAATTATTAATTTGCCTATTTTATTCCTTTCAGAGCTTACGTCAATCATTTATTCACCCATTTCATTTTGTAATATTCAACCTCATTACATACATGACTCTATAAGTAGAGATCATCAGCTCTAGGGTAAGCAGATTCTCACCTTCAAACTGGGTACCGGATCAAAATGGTCAAATTTCAATTTGTGGAATTGAAATGATGGTTTCGGAATTGGTCCAATCTGACTCTCTAGTGGGTCCAAGAATTGACGTGATTTCTTTTTATCTGTTTTTATCCTATTCCTTCACAGGGAATGGAACACTAGAATCGGACAAGAGATTGGAAAGAACTTGATTTTTGCTCTTGCAGAGCATGGAACACTCTTGCAATGTGCAAGTGCGTATATAAATGTTGCTTTTGTTCTCTTCTCCGACCTTTTGGCAAAAAAAAAAAAAAAAAAAAATTATTGATCCGATCTAGGTGATTTGATTTAAACCTGAAATCGGGAATGAGACCGACTTTCACTGATTCAAAGTTTAGAAACTGGAACCGCCTAGAACCGGCCGTCCATGCTCATCCCTGCCTCTAAGCATTTGACTTTGTTACAATTTGAAAAGCCCAAATTACAATTTGTGCTTTTTTTATAAGATTTTTTCCGTGATTGTATGGCACATGAATTGCATCTGGGGAATTCGCAAGCCAAATTAGTATAGTTGTCAATTCACGCACGAGGAAGAATCTTGAATTGCAAGTGACTTGAAACCTCACTCCATCCATAAGTTTGACTAAATTTATTAAATGGACAGAAATAATCCCATATGGCAACCTCCACATAAAAAACAAACGAATTACTCGGCACAACATAGTGTACGCTCTGAGGGTGTGGCACTTTGTTTTATTGTCAGCTTTTGACAATCGCTAATGACGGACAGAACAAGAAAAATAGAATATTCACATATGCATATAATATATTATATGTGCATATTTATTTAAAAAATCACACGAAAGATCCTCGAAATTATTCTCACAAATTAATTAGGGTTTTTGGGTCGAGCTTTATCCGGATGGCGTGAAAACATTGATGGGATATTTTGACGGTAATTTGTTTTACTTGTTGCTAGTACATGCACTTTTGGTCAATAAGAGCGTAAGTGCTAAAGAAAAAGAACCTCAAATAATTAGAATTAATGAAGTGATGAATACATTCATTTTGCTCATAACTCACTCATTTCAATTTTTTAGTGAAATTAGGTCCGGCTAGGAGTCGTACTTATAATAACTAGTCAGAAGAATATATCTAGTTTGCTTGTAACTCGATTGACTTGATCTTTCGAGTTGAATCGAATCAGACCATTATATTGAACTTCCAATCCCCATTAAAGAGAAACCTGAGCTATGTTGTGTTTCGTTCACACGCATCTAGGCTAAGGTGTAGCTTTCAACAGATTTTGTCTCTTGCGCAAAAGTTTATTTATTTTTTTATAAATAATCGTCCAATCAAAAAAGTTGCAAGTTCTTGTAAGAAACTTTTTGTAATTGACAAATTAACGATTATATTATGTTTTATCCGTGCAAGTTTAGTGAACTCAGTATTGGGAGATCGGCCCCAGTCAGAGAGTGTACACTTCGAGGGGACTAGAGAAAAAAGTGGGAAAGAGAAACAAAAGGGTTTTGGGAAAGTTACAAAATTAACCTTAAGCTGATTAGAAGATCCAATATATATAAATTATTTCTTTTATTTAATCGTTTGTTTGTCATTTGCATTGACTTTAGTCCTTTAGGCAACTTATCTTCCGTGTGGGAGAGGGAGAGGGAGATGAAAATGATGCAAAGATTGATTATGGAATAAGATAGTGTTTATTCTCTTTTTGGATTGATATGTGCTGTAATCTTCTCTTTTGGCTTCTTTCTTTCTTTGAGCATTGGCAAGCATGTCTCGTGAAAGATGGAACCCTAATCATGTTTACCCACTTTTGGGGAACCGCTGAGAGCATTATCTACGTTGATTAAGAAAATAGATTATATCATCTTTCTTCCCGATGATGTAATAGTTTGCAATAATCATTTCGTCCAATTATTTCCCGTGGAAGCAAATAAGGAAAAAAGAGAGATTGCATGCATTAATTAGAGCTTTTACTTATAATGATTATGCCTTCTTTCTCGATATCATAATATTGGGATAATATAATTGTGCCGTCCAATATATATCAATGCTTTGAGATTTATTGGAAAAATTATACGATAAGTCATAAACCTTATATATGGAATGCATTTAGTTCCTAAAACATTCAATTGATTAAATCAAATTCTATATCTTCATCCAAAAATGAAACTGAGTTCTAAACTTTTGAAGCGATAATTAAGTCCTAAATTTATATTGAAAATGCTACTAAGTCCTATAATACATGCTGAAAAAAGAAATTTAAAGATGCCGCATACATGACAATTTTTACTTCACAAGTGGAAAAGTTTTAGAACTTGTGTTGTTAAAAAGGAGTTAATTGCACTTTTCAAAGAATATTGAGAACTTGATTGCATTTTGCACATAAGATTTAGGACTTCCCAGATACTTTCCTCGAGATTTTTTTTTTTTTGGTAAGGTCTTTTCTTGAGATTTATTTGTCATCCTTTTGACCAAGAAAAATAATGTGTTCCCATAATTAAAATTTGGCATTGGGTGTTGACAATAGAGATTTTAATTGATTGAATGTTGCACTTTGACAAATCAACGATTCCCGACCGACGAGTAGATGCGTTGAAGAACTAGAAAAACTAACAATTTCCTTAATTTCAAACCTATTCGTATCATAATTAAGCATCACATATGAACATGAATAATTAATTCCGATATTATAAAACCTTATAAGTCCCAAAGAGCAAATTATAACGCGCAATACTAGGGATATTAAAAATTCAGTTACAATATTTACTTAGCAATTTCAAAATAATAATAATAATAATAATAATAATAATAATAATAATAATAATAATAATAATAATAATAATAATAATAATAATAATAATAATAATAATAATAATAATAATAATAATAATAATAATAATAATAATAATAATAATAATAATAATAATAATAATAATAATAATAATAATAATAATTTGGATGTGTAAACAAATGGAAATCAATGCACAATATGATTGTTCTCATTAGTAATTTTAGGGCATGAAATTTTATGGTATCTTGAAGCATTTCTAATAAAAGAATATGTCCTTGCCTTTTCCTTTTTCTCCAAGGCATGAATTTTATTCAACAAAAATATGGACTTTTTACTTCTTGGAAAGGGAGATTAGTCCCAGTCCAAGGCACGCAATGGGCAAATGTAGAATGACATGGGGGTCCATGATTGTTCTCATTAGTAATTTTAGGGCATGAAATTTTATGGTATCTTTAAGCATTTCTAATAAAAGAATATGTCCTTGCCTTTTCCTTTTTCTCCAAGGCATGAATTTTATTCAACAAAAATATGGACCTTTTGCTTCTTGGAAAGGGAGATTAGTCCCAGTCCAAGGCACGCAATGGGCAAATGTAGAATGACATGGGGGTCCTGCCGGTCAAGTTGTGCATCGATTTTGATCCAGCTAATCTTCTAGAGCTCTTTTCTTATGATCAAATTCAAGATGAACATCCTTAAGTCGACATGTAAATCTTTGAATACGCATTTAATTTTTCTGATTATTTGCCGAAGAGAAAAAAAAGTGTAACAACTTCGTTTGGAAAAACTCAATTTAAGCGAATTGGTACGTGCTTATTTAGGCCTCATTGAGTTAGGAGGTTGATTTGTGATCTTATCAGTAGTATCCACAAACATGCATCACATATTTAGTTGTTGGCGCGTCGCTATTAGGATTCGATGATGGCGAGGCTTCCAACAATGGTTGAAGCTAATGCTCTGTGGAGTTCACTTGGTTGGACCACACAAATTGCTCCATGTCGCATGCAACTTTGTGCACTTGAAATTACTAGCACTGCGTGGGGTATTCTTGATTGCATCGGTTCTTAATTAGCAGACACTATGAAATTATTATCGTTCAAACTTTTGTCTCTCAATCAAATCAATCATATGTCCAAGTGCGTGATCCATCGGTTTATTGAGCAACTCTTTCTTATCACTAGAGACCTTATGTTATTAAGCCCTATCAGACCTTCGATCCATCTCCCTTTATTGCCGAAGGAACTAAAAATAAGTTTCGAGATTCAAATAATTGGATCTTGGAATAAGAATATAATAAAGCCGAAAATATTTCTTGCACTAGAATCAGTTTTCTCTTTACGATATCATGTTTAGAAGAAGTCTAAATAGTATATGCTTATTTATTTTTCCCTATGGGAGGACCATATGTCTCTCTCTCATGCAAAACTCACAAGAAGGAAAGAAACTCCACTTGATCATAAGGATCGAAACTCTCTTTATACACGCGCACTCCCATTATTATGAACCTTTTTCTAGGTTTGTGGCCACCACTTTGGTGATTTATCTCAAACCTTCTTTATTCTTTTTTGGCAATTTTTGGTTGTTTGCGAGTGTAGGTGGCCCCAGCTTCAAGACTTCTGCTCTTTCTTTTCTCTTTTTATGTGCATGCTTTTTAACTTCCCTCCTTTTGGTCAAAAATTTAGGATGGTGAAGTTCTTCAAGGACCCAAGAAGAAATTCCAGTAAAATAGTGATAGTCTCGACCAAATAGATTCCGGGTGCATTGAATTTTAGGGTTCTTGTTCACCTTTCCCTATCTTTGTTAGACACTAAACTCGAGCCCGAGAAATTTTTCCCCAAAAGAACTGGTGATGTAACAAATCATTTATGTGCGGGATTCAGAAAAAAAATTATTTGACTAGCTACCTACGAATTGAATGCAGTTACTAAAATGAACAACATGCGTATTTTGCTAAATGCCTTCTTCTTCCTCTTCGCCTCAGTGATTAGAATCCATCCTTTCACTTTCAATTTCAATATTCAATTTTGTTTTGAAACAAATTCTCTCTCTCTCTCTCTCTCTCTCGGTTTGCAATCCAAGACCAACAATGACTCCTCGGATTAGGTAAGGTTTACGGCAGGGAAAGAAAGGGAAACCGTATCATATCCAAGACGCACGACCGTCCCAATCTAAAGAAGCGAGGGGAAGCGGGTGGAGATTCTGATGTTGCAAGAGGGAAACCTTGTTTTAACGGCTTCGGAAACAGAAGCCCAATTTTTGACTATTTATCGAGGGGGCATAAGCCATTATTTTATGCAGAGAAAAGTGGGGCCGCCATAATTGCAAGACTTTTCTAATTGGTGGGCCGCCTCTAGAATGGCGTATTATGCATCGGGCTAGTGCCAGATTGCGAATGATGCCGACCTCTCCCGCGATGGTGGGAAAAAGAGATCATGAGGTGGGAAAAAAATAGAGGGGAATGTTGACTACATGACCATGCCACCCAGGGAAAAAGCTTGGTTTTACTATTCTATTCACGAGGATTACCCATGAGAGATCTCTGTCAATCCCCACTTAGCCATTTAACATTAGGGTGGTGTGCTAGACTCCATCTTATTTCTTCCCTATGTAAAAGTCTTAGTGGAATGTGCGTGGATGAGTTGATTTGGTCAGGGACACGCGGTATACTTTCCTCCCGAGGATATCACTGAGGGAGAGCTCAAGCGTGAGCTCACCAACGTAGCTAGTTGGACCCGCTTAAAAGTTTTAGCCAATGTGTTATCTCTACTCGAGAATTCTCCTTCTTGGCTAGCCCTTGTTGGTGTAGACGGCATCTACCCTTTAGAATTCACCTCGTCTGTCTTGGCCTAGCCAAGTTTGGTGGGTAGTCGGGGGAGAACATTTGTCATCTCAATTAAAGAATTACATGGGAGATTTATGATTTGATATATTTTATCAAACGTTGGTAAACGTTGGGAGAGTGAGCTACATAATACCACAGGCTCTGATACTATCATTTGGGGATGCACGATGGAAGTCTGAGATGTTCATTTGGGAAATTCATTAAGGGGTTGTCAAAGTTCTAAGCCCATCAATATATTTAGTTTGATCAATCTTGATTAAATACTTAAGCCATTGAGTTACGAGTTAACTCGGTTATTAGCTGGTCCACATTACATGGATACTTATCCAAGAAGTCTTAAATCTATTGTACGGTGGCCATTTTAGTCTTTAACCTTTCACTTTGACAAATTAACGTTAAAATGTTTAGGATTGAAGTGGCCAAACTAGAAAGTTTAAGACTAAGGATGCGTTTGTTTGTGTTTTTGTTCAAAAATTGTTCAGGAATAAAAATAGAAAAAACTATTTTTATTTCCAAGGAACAATTTTTTACTAGAAAAACACGTTTAGTAAATTTGTTCCGGGAATAAAAAAAACCAAAACACATTTAGAAAATTTGGTTTTTTTTTTTTTTCTTTTAAATTTTTTAATTTTTTATTTTATTTTTCCTTATTTTTTTTCTCTTTTTTTTTTTCTTCTTTTAGGTGGTGGCCTCGCCTAGCCACAGCGAGGCCGAGCCTTGCCCGCGCTAGTGACACTCGGCCTCGCCTTGGCTGGGCGAGCTTGGGCTCGCCTAGATCCGGTGAGATCGAGCTCGCTCGCTCGCTGCGACCTTGCCGGGGGTCGACGACACTCGCGAGGTTGCACGGCCCTCAATGGCATCGCCGACCCATGATAGCCGGTCGCCCGGTCATGGTCGAGGTCGGTGACCGGCCAAAGAGAAAAAAGAAGAAGAAAAGAAGAAGAAAAAAGAAAAAAAAAATAGGAGAGAGAAAATTTGTTCTTAAAAATCGTTCCAAAACAATGTTCCAATTGTGTTTCCGGAAACAAAAAATAGATTTTGACAAAAAATGCAAACAAACGTTTTTTTTTTTTTTTTTTGTTTCTAGGAAAAAAAAATAATTTTTGCTCATAAACAAAAAAAAAAAAAGAACACAACCATGCAAGCCCTAAATTGATTGTTGTATAATATGTTTAAGACTTTTTGGACATTTTCTCCCACATTACATCACATCTTCATGTGAAACTTCTTTTGCATACACTCTCACACATGCAAATAAGTTAGCATTGCTGTTTATAACTCTAACTCTATTGTTCTAAATATCGAAGCTTTTAAGACATACGTGCCAGGATTGAAGTCTCATAACTCATCTTTAAAAGGATGCATATCTTGAAATGACGATCGTTAAACTCAAGTCAACATTTCATCTTCATTAAAAACCATTGATAACCCTTGTCTATTAGATTGAAAAGTCTCTTTCATTCATCGTATAAGGAGATTGACTCGAGGCACCCTTTGACGATAACCAACGTGAATGGTACTGTCTCATGTGAAAAAATCGAAGCACGTGTCGAGCTTTCCCCTATCAATTATTCAAGTCTAATTCACACCAATTGAAATGTCGAAACCGTAGCGCGATGGATCGTTTCTTCCTGCGTTCATTGGTTCCTCATTTGCAATTTGACTTTTCACGACACAAAATTTAAAGCCAGAGAGGAAAATATAAAGTTCGTATTGAAAAATCATTTGTCCTGCCAAAATAAAGACAGAAAAAGAAAGTCGCGGGGAATCACATTATTGTCCACAACCTCTGCGTGGCTCTGGGACGGACCACGTCGGACATTGCTTTGAAAGAACGGTTGACCAAGGGTCAAGAGTCCTTTTGGCCTGGGATGCACACAGAAGGATTCTTGCCTAAAAGGTCCCTACTTTCATGCATTTTTGTTCAATTAAATCTGGTAATATTTGGTTCGACTATATCCGAAATACGACGCCTATTTATAATTTTAACTAGTCATTCTTGCAATTTAATTATTAAGTTTCATTCGGCAAACTCAAGTCCAATTGAAAGCTCGAACAATCACTAAGAAGTTCATTGTTCTTCCCTGTAAAGAAAAGCAAAAAAGGCAAAAAGAAAGAGACAATAATATGATTATAAAGTACATTAAAAAAAAAAAAAAAAACCAAAGAAAAGGAAGGTGAAAGGATCTAGGTCAGACCATGATTCCCAAAGATCAGAGGGAAAAGTACACCTTGCAGACAGACACATACACAGACACAGTCCCACGTACAGAAGAGAAGCTCCAGAGGATTGGCCGCTACCATCGTGCAACACGCATTATGGCGCACCAATCCCCAGGGCCCAACCAATAATTAAGCCACTTTGCACGCTTAAAACCTTTGAATTCTAGTCTGAATTCGACTTCACATGGATCAGATTCATATCGACCGTTCAATACATGGACTAAGCATGCGAATTTCTCATAAATAGTTATAGTGATTCCATTAAGTTTCAACAAGAATTTCTCCATCTAACTTGTAAATCTAATATTCATAATTTGTTCTTCCGACATAATTTTGTCGCGTCGTATTATTTATATAAATGTATTGAATTTGAATTCGTTGCAAGCACATGGCAAGATAAATGAACTTTTATGATTGTTTTTTTTGGTAAAGATGAATTTTTCTAAATTCTTATGTAAGAAATTACAAAAAATATTATTTCAAGAAAAAAGTGAATTAGGAAGGCTTTATAGACATTAGTTTTTTTTTTGTCAGTCCTACTCTATTCCTACTCTATACTTACTCGGACTTTCGCTCGCTTTTGCAAGACGTGGGAGTCGAAACCCACTCTTGAAACTCACGCGTCCCCACCCCATCTCCCTTTGAGAAGGTGGAGATTTGAACCCCTTACCTCATCCTTCCAAGTTAGAAGGGTGACCACTAGGGCGAATCCCAGTGATTCTTTATAGACATTAGTTAAGCATATCTAAATGTGTGCTTAAACGGTTTGGGAGAATCAACTCAATTATGTAAGCAAATTAATTTGGCCATATATATATATATGTATACATATTCTTGATCACCTATTATGCATATGTTGTGCTCACATATCATGTTGTGAAAATGCTTGCAATCTGAAATGAATTCTCAGGTGCTTCCATAATACTATGTTTAGACTCATATAGACTAATAAAACGCCAAAAGCATCATAAAATTCCTTTGCTTTTCTTTTCAAGACATGTGACTTGGCAAGGGCCGAGCAGCGACAAATCTAAATCCTTGCCATCGTTGCGCATCAGTGACGATAGAGCCGCAATTCCGAAAATTTAGCGATGGCAAAATTGAAAGGAAAAAAAGGAAAATCATTAGCATTAGGGAAAATCGCTCAAAGCTAGGGCCGGGCAGGACTCACATTGAGTTAAAAGACTTCGGAAATATTAATTTTAGTTCTAAGTGGTATGGAGTCATGGAATTATGTTATCAAACGCCTCTTAACGTTGGCTTAAAAGATCTGCGGAAGTGCCAAAAAAAAAACATTTTGAAACGCTGGCGTCAAAGCCGACCGTACCAAATCCCAGGGCGCGGTCGTCCCCAATTCCCATCAGTTCCCTCCCCTCGTAAAAGCTGCAACCCACATAGCCTGGGAGGGCAGTACAGTAGGGCAGAGCAGAACCCCAGCTAAGGACGGAGGACGGACGGAGGGGGGGGTGCTGTGCAGAAAGGGCAACGTAGAATGGTCCCATGCCATGGCAACAAGAGCCAGCAAGCTCCTCTGTAGCAGGACCACCGCAACCTCTTCCCCTACCTACGATCCCGACACGAACCTGACCGAAGCAGCACGGCCGAGAGAGAGAGAGAGAGAGAGAGAGAAGGCGCGCCCGAGTCCCGAGCCGGACGAACCCGAAATGTGGACTGCTGCTGACGCGAGGCCAGGCCTGACCGCACCCCGCCTTTTATGGGTGGTGGTGGTGGTGCTCCTGCGTATTGACCCCGGTGCCCTCCCCATGCTCTTGGTTCTTTCTTTTGCTGAGGTGGGATTGGTATGCGTGGGGCGGACGTCACGCAAGGGTTCTTTTCGAGCGTGCTTGGGGGTTATGCTGGAGCTAGGGGGATTGATTCCGTGTTTACCCTGCTCTTGCTCTCGGGATAGCGTAAATGTTATGTAACGTTTCGTGGAATTCGATGATTGACATGTACCGAATCATGTCGTGATTCCTCTGCGTTCAAAATGCCCGGATGGGGTTCTCGCTGAGCTCGAATAACTTAAGTTCCAAACGGTTCGTGGGTATCGGTCTGTTGCTTGCTTTATCTGAATTATGAGGCGCCTGCTATTAGGAGATAAATCCAGTGAGTAGCAGTATCCGGCTAATTATCACGCTTGATCCCGATATATAACAAAAATTTTCCTTGATTAGATGAGGCATGAAAATGGTTAGTGTAATCTATAAAATATATGAACCGCACTATATTCCCATTTCGCAATTTGAGCTTTGTGGAGCAATATTAGAGTTTAGAGTCACAAGTCTAGGGTTCCGCCGCTTATTTCCTCTTTCATTTGTCTATTAGACTTCCATTTTTATATTTGATGCGTGTTTTCATGATTCGTCCATTCACACATGAATCATGCATTGAGCTCGAGCTCAAATTTGCTTTCAAGATGAGATGACTCAACCTCTATATATTTATTTTCTGTCGAGATGATGTCCACATGAAATTCACGCTTTCCCATCGATCTCCAAGAAGCACAAGTACATCAAGGCGGTCGTACGTGCGGGCTTGAACTCGCCCATCATGCCGGGTCGCCTCCGACCCGAATCCGCCCCGGCCCAGATAGACTTTCTTATCATTGGGGGATCGTTTCGCGTTTAGTATACTGCGCGCGGGTGCGCAGTGTGCACCCTTACAAGAAAGTACAAGCCGATAGAGGCCAAGAAATGGTGACGTCAGGCGTTACATATAGGTTTATATATAATTTATATTTATTTATATATAATATATTGGGGGCGAGAAAGAATAGAATTGGGGGCAAACGGCGAGAGAAGCAAAAGAGTGTGGGGGGGAGAAAAACACTAAAAATGCTTTTGGACCACCTCCTTCCTTTCCAATGGACAAAAATTAAAGCTTACTATTATATGTGTTGTTTTTCTCTCTCTTCAAGGGCCTCACTCTCTCGGGTCGGCGCGTGCACGTAACGCACTTCCCCTCCCAAAACGCTAGGGTTCATTAGTTCATTTTTGTGGTGGTGTTTGCGTCCTCAATTAATTCGTACCCACAAATTAGGGCTCCATTAGTGTTCAGGATGTAATGGCACGGAGAGCGTCGAAAGAATATAAGGACGTATTGATGGAATGTTTTCTGGTTCTGGAGCATGCTGATTCGGCTAGTTGCATGTCGTTGGGTGGAGAGGTGATGAAGATCCCAATAGTCCCTGTCTAAGTCAATATTTTAGAAGGCAATTTGGCCAAACAAAAACATGCTAATAAATCCTTTTTTTGTGGTCGGTATGCTAATAAGTACTTGAATGCTACCTTTTAACGACTTGAATGCGAATGAACTGAATGAGGTTTGGAAGATTTTCATCTTTGATGCATAAATCATGGAAGGATTAAATGGTAAATGCATGAACGGAACTCAGCTGGAGCGAAGCTCTTTGATTCAGCTTTCATGCAGAAAAGGGTAAACCAATCACTACCTTACTAAGGTCATTATGGATATGAGCATAGAAGGCAATCAACTATTTTAAATAGAAAATGTTGCCCACATAAGAAAAAAAAACACCATTAACTTAGAAAGAGAAAGTTTAGGAATGCATAGTTATAGGACACATGAAGTACGACTAATGAAACTTTGCCTTCAGGACAACGATGAGGAAGAAGAAGAATCATGTCCTTGGTGTACGCAAGTTCCTACATTAAAGCTTCTTGGTGCCGATATAAAAAGAAAGGAACTCGAACTTACTTAGTGAGACACAATTATGTAAAAAATTTCCGTACTATCAAAAACTTTACACGTACTCACTTTAACATAAATGCTCCAGACTTTTTTTTTTGTATCAAACTTATATATACTCTCTATTTCAATATCTTTAAGATGCATTTATAGAAGTAAGGAGTGTTTAGAATTTTGGTGAGACAAAGAAATTTCGGGGTATTGGGATCGAAATGAAGGTATTGACCTTTAATTTATGAACAATTGTAGTTGAGAAAAAAAGAAAAGTCCTTGGTGATGCAAGCTCCACCATGAGGCACGGCGCGCGTGGATTTTAGGCATACGCCCACCAAAATAAATTGAAAGGCGAAGAAAAAGAGAAGGGGGAGGGAGAAAATTAAAAGGGAGATGCGGTCCCATCTTTGTTTTGTGGGGCGCGTCTAGAGAGAGAGAGGGGATGGGAGGGGGAGGGGGGTAACTTTAATAGGCGAATTAATTAGGAATTAGATGGGAGAGGGAGAAAGCATTGGACCACCTCATCTCCTCCCATGCACAGTCCCTTATTTTGGGAACATTTTGAACAACCCACCAATCGCATCTCATTCTTTCCCCCTTTCTCTCTCCTCTCCCCAAACCCCATTTCCACCATAATTCCCCCCCCCCAAAAAAAAAAAAAAAAAACCCATCTCTCTCTCTCTAGAAGTTGAGAGTTGAGTCTCGGTGAAAGTTTTCATTTCTTTTTGTGGAGAGAGAGAGAGAGAGAGAGAGAGAGAGTACACATGAAAGAGAATGCCCCCACCAAAAACCAAGATCCCAAGAACCCCAAAAGAAAGTCACCACTGAAAACCATCTGAGAAAAGCCTGCCACAACTCCCCTACTTAGGTACTCTCCCCCTCCTTGGGATTTGTGACCTACAAAGATTTGCCCCCCTCCCAATTCTCATTCCCATTTCTTCCTTTTTTCTATGCATGGGGGGTGTCATCATTTCATGCGCTCTCCCCCTTGCATCTTTTCTCATGCTTCGGGCGTCCGAGGGCCGTATTAAAAAATAATAATAATAATTTGACTTTCTCATTGTTCACAGGGCTTTTGTCACACCAAAGGGTCTCGTTCGCAACACATTATAAAACTCAAAAAAATCGTGCATTTCACTAGCATATGTGTTAGGTCATGTGGCGGCTTGTGGATTGTGGTTCATCTGGGCAAAACCTCCCAATCATTAGGCGAAGAGGCTGCTGATCCATCGCCTATGGCGATGCTTCCTAATGCAGAGGATCGAAGCGCCTCCCCGGGGTGTTATTTTTTTCTATGCTGTTGCGGGCGTGGAGAATAATTGAGGGCAAATAGATCATTTCGGTTCCTCTAGGAAGTCTATTTTGGACGTATTTATGTCGCGGTGCATTGACCCACTCGAGCGAAGAAGAGAGAGAGAGAGAGAGAGAAAGAGAGAGATGGAGAGAGAGTGTTCGTGTTTGTGTGTGTGGGGGTGATGATCGTGCCTAGGATGGAGGACATCATCATGATCATCGACCTCCATCATCTTCTGATCCCTCTCCCTCTCTCTCTCTCTCTATATCTGTGAGAGCCGAAGCATCTGATAAATTCCCTATCTCTCTCTCTCTCTCTTTTACTAGGTTGAGCTTTCCATGGCGTACCGGCGCCATACCATGTTTGCTCGTTGACAGTACGGCAAAGCAGTTCCCACTTCTTCCTTTTTCCTCTCTCCTGACCATCATCACCAGATCATCATCACCATCTTAAACCCCTCAATAATTCCCACTCCTCGTTTAACTGGTAAGAACTCTCACTTCTCTCTCTCTCTCTCTCTCTCTCTCTCTCTCTCTCAAAAGGGTATGAGCTGCAGGAATCAAAAGCTCGGCACATCCCACCTGATCGAATCGCCAAAGGACTTGTTTTTTTCCATACTTTCTCGATCTTTCACCTCTTTGAAAGATCTGGGTCTCTCTCTCTCTGTCTTTCTCTCCCTCTCGTTGGTATTATTGGGAAGTTTCTTGCTCTTCCCATTTTCCCCACCCCGCCTTTCCTGAAGAGATCAAAAGTTGCAGCAGAAAGGACAAACCTTTTGCTATCAGAAACTCCAGAAACAGAAGGCAACTCTTGCTGATGCACTAGCCCCGGAAAAAGAAGCAGGAGAAAAAAAAAGGGAGAAAGAGAAAGAGAGGGAAAGAGAGAAAACAACATTTTTCGGGCCATCTCTATATGCCCATGCGCAGTGAAGAGAAATCGAGCGACATGGTGGTCTCGTCCTCAAGCACCGGTGGGTTTTGCTACTCGGACTTGTCTTCTTCCCACAACCCGGCGATCCAGGCTCAGCCCCATCTGGTGAGTCAAATCCCGAGTTACGACTCCGGCTCGGAGATCTTCAACTTGGCCTCCGGCATGGACATGATCGGCTTCCCCAAGGACGGTCTGCCGAGTCACCCTCCCCAGAACCACGTCGCGGCAACGAGCGCACTCTTGTGGAAAGGCAATGACTTCTTCGCCAAAACTGTGAGCCCCAACAACAATAACCAAAGTGGACCTTCGTCATCGAAAACGGTGGCAGCGGCGGGGCTCGATGACTCGGCGGCCAGCGAGTTCTACCGGCACGAATTCAACAAGACCGATTTCGTGCCGGCCAATCAGAATCTGATGACAGCAGCAGCGACGACTTCGCAAGACGAGTCCACCTGGCAAGAGAGCAACAAGCTCGTGGTGGACGATTCCTCCATAAGGTGCGTGTTTCCGTGCGAAGGGAACGAGAGGCCGAGCCAAGGCCTTTCGCTCTCGCTCTCCTCGGCCAACCCTTCAAGCATCGGACTCCAATCCTTCGAACTAAGGCACACCAACACTAGTGGTGGTGGTGGTGGCCATCACAGTGATCATCATCAGCACCAAGGTGACATGAGATTGTTTGCTGCTTCGACTTCGAAAGAAGGGTTCTTCGGGAAGTCCCATCTGGGGGGTCATATTCACCCCCAGCAAGCGATGATGATGATGCATCAACAGGCCGGGCAGTTTCAGCTGAGGAATTCCAAGTATCTGGGTCCTGCTCAGGAGATTCTGAACGAGTTTTGCAGCCTCGGGGCTAAGCAAAGTGACTTGTTAAAGCATCAAAAGCCCAACAAAAGCAAAGCTTATGATGATCAAGACGGTGATAACGGCGGACCAAGTGGGTCTTCAAAGCAACAGTCTCTCGGGTCACTCGAGTTCATGGAGTTGCAGAAGAGGAAGACAAAGCTGCTTTCAATGCTTGACGAGGTTTTTTGGTGTTTTCTGTGGTCTTCTTCTTCTTTATTTTATCAGTTTGCTCTCTTATACAAGCAAGGATGAAACAAACACATGATATGCACGATTTCATCAGGTTGAGACACAGAAAAGTTCGAAACTTTTTTTAAGTGAGTGGGTGAGTATGATTGTTTCTTGAGCTAATTAAGCAACTGAGAGGGGCCTTTCAATTAATGCTCACATCCTGCCAATTCTTTCGGGGTGGGGTGGGGGTGTTCCCCTTTGTTAATTACTTCAGAAATTTCTATTCCTTTTCCTTTTCATGGCATATGCATAACTGTTTAGTTGCTCTAACAAGTATCAGCAACTGACTTTTCAAAGTTCCATTTCCTTTTCCCTCCCCTCTTCTCCAATCTCCAGCTGATTAAATAATCTTGGACTTTTTATAGGTGGATAGAAGATACAGGCACTACTGTGATCAAATGAAGGCAGTGGTATCGTCCTTCGAGGCAGTGGCAGGGAGCGGGGCGGCGACGGTCTACTCCGCGCTGGCCTCGAAGGCCATGTCGAGGCACTTCCGGTGCCTAAGGGACGGGATCGTGGGCCAGATCCAGGCAACGAAGAAGGCCATGGGGGAGAAGGACCTCGCTTCCCCAGGGACTACGAGGGGTGAGACGCCACGGCTGAAGATCATCGACCAGGCTCTGAGGCAGCAGAGGGCATTCCAGCAGATGACTATGATGGACAATCACCCCTGGCGGCCTCAGAGAGGCCTGCCAGAGCGGTCGGTGTCGGTCCTCCGTGCCTGGCTCTTCGAACACTTTCTTCACCCGTAAGTACTTCCATCCATCCATCCATCCATCCATCCACCCACCCATCCACCCGTCTGTCGATTTGCCTAGGCGCGAAAGTTTCGAGCTTTACCTGTAGGAGAGGATACTGTAAAGTGGTGCCGTTTTATTTAGCGACTGTTTGCGGGAGAGCAAATTCGGGTTCTCAATCATTAGCTTGCCTAAAACAATGCTATTACCTTTTGGTAGTTCGTGTCCAACCATCTTTCAGGTTCCACATATTCTTTTATCATTTTAATCACACAAACGCATATTTAGTCTCTCTTCTGGATTGCATATTTCTCTCCAAGCTCTCTTGTTCCTCCATGATCTTCATCCTGACGCAAATGACCCATCTGTGTGTGTGCGCGCGCGCGCGCGCGTAAGTCTCTAAGTCAACAAGCTGATGGTGTGTTTCATGGGGGGCTGTGTTTTGCAGGTATCCAAGCGATGTTGATAAGCATATTTTGGCTCGCCAAACAGGCCTATCGAGGAGCCAGGCACGTCCACATCGTTCTATGTTACTTTCTCTTTAGTTTCATCCGGAATACTTTAACGTCCTCAAATAAAATAGGGATTAAAAAAAGAACATACCTCATCATCATCATCAACGTGTACCCTAAGAACAAAAACCCTAGCGCTTATAATATCCATCGCGATAATCTATCTTTTCTCCTATGCGATTTCACATTATTCTTTATATACTAATGCAGGTGTCCAACTGGTTTATTAATGCGAGGGTGAGGCTCTGGAAGCCCATGGTGGAGGAGATGTACACGGAAGAAACAAGGGAGCATGACAACATGGGATCCTCCGATGGCGCCGCAGATCTCGAAGACGATGGCCGGCCAAATAACCATAACCGTGAGGCGACACGTGTCGAGGATCAGAAGCCGACCTCGGATCAGTTGGTCCGGATTGACTCCGAATGCTTCTCCTCCATCGTCACCAGCCCCGACAAGAGCGACCAGCACCACCACTCCAAGATGGCTGCCACAAGAGCCCCGCAGAACCACCACCACCACCACTTGCACCCGCAGAACTCCGGTTTCGGGCGTGTTGGCGATGCGTACGGGGGCATGGAGATTGACTTCTCGTCCTATAATCACCACCCCGTGACCTCAGCGGCACCGTACAGCAACGACGGCGATGCCAGTCATCAGAATTTCAATGGGAGCGGGGGTGGCGTGTCGCTGACGTTGGGGCTGCAGCAGCACGGAGGGCCGAGCCATGGGGTGAGCCTGGCGTTCTCCTCGGTATCGCAGAACTCGCTGTTCTACCCTCGAGACCACATCGAGGATTGCCACCCGGTTCAGTACTCGCTCCTCGATGGCGAAGGGCAAACTCTGCCCTACAGGAACTTGATGGGAGCTCAGCTGCTCCACGATTTGGCCGGTTAAAATGGAGATAGAAAAGATGAAATTGCTTCATTGCAATATGGATATATCTGGTAGGGGTTTATTATCATGAAAGATGACGATATATATATATATATATATTTATTAGATTATATATTTAGGTATAGATTGAATACCCCATACATGCAAAAAAGAGGAGAAAGAAAACATGGTGTTCGAGACGTACTTTTGACAGGTGCTAGATGCCTATTATGAATCCTTTTTCCCTTTTTTCCATGCATATGGTTGGTAACTTGGCTATGTTTTTTATCTTTGTTTATAATTTCTCTAATGGGATTGGAAGGATGGATTACAACATTTAGCTCGCGACACGCCACTCTTTCGGAGCTGCGGTTTGATTAAATGCTGCATCATACATAAAGATTTTTATGTGTGATTTGTCCTCTCTCTCGAGGCAGATTCATGTTTTGTGGCTGATTTTTCGACTGGATTTCAAAGGGTTCTTGGTGTTCACACACCCTTCTTTAGATATTTGTTCTTGAGAAGAAATTTAGCATGAAGAGAAGGGTCATTTGGGGTTTTCTGGTCCTTGGAGATTAAGACATTTTGTGGTGTTTAGAAAGCAAAATATCAAGATCCTTTCTTTGTTTCTTGAGTTGTGGTCCCTCAAGATAGGTGATCTTTCGTGCCAATAAGTTGCTTTGCTTTATGATTTGTCCACTTTAGACGGTTTATGCTGTTGCCTTGGCCATGGAAAAAAAAAAGTGCTTTTTAGTACCCTTTTATTTCTTTGGTTAAAGAAACCTGCAATTTTTTTTTTTTTTGGAGGAACAATATACAAATTTTCCTATTTTTTCTTCTGGGTTTCGTAATTTACTTCTGGCACTAGATTTTTTTTTCCTATTACACTCTCACGTGAATATTGATGTTTCTGATCATGCGGGATTCTTTTTTTTTACCTCATCATTCTACTACAACATTCTACTACAACTACTTATTAATGTTGATAACTGGATGTTACCATGTCTTCCTCAACAGTGGTTTCTTGTCTTAATCACAAAATCAATGCTCAAATTCGCTCATCTGTATCAAAGCGTGGCTAAAGCAAACAACATCTGCTCGTCGTGTCGACACATGTATTCATTCGATTGAATGACTTATCTTTATTGATTGCAGTCGTTTAATTGAGCAATAAGGGGATTTTTCTTAATACCGGATCTTATATCTAACCTTCAAGTTCATGTTTCTCCTTCATCTATCACTGCGCACTAGTGCTATGCAAGTAATGTTTGGACTCTAATTTCGCTTGGATGAACATCTAGTTTAATTCCAAGTTTTTATGTTCATTTGTTGCCCCACACAAGCAATTTTAGGGGATTAAACAGTTAAAACATCGACAATCTTCTCGACACGGAAAAGTTGTGACTCTAAGTTTTTCTTTCTACCAAAACTCTCTAACTTGTCGCAACTATGTATAGCCATGGATAATTTTCTACATAAACATAATACTTATGTTCGTGTTTGGGAATATGAAGACGTATCATCAAGTTCATTCCAATTTAAAGAAACTTCGATATATGACTATTAGGGAATGGATATATAGGTATTACTAATTTTATGAATCATGCAGACAAATTTTATCAAGCAAACAGGGGAAAGAATCAAATGCAAAAGGGGAATATCCAAGATTAGTTTCTAAACTTCTTATGCTGGATTTGTTAAAAAAATGACCAGTGAAGGAGCAAGAAACTGAAATTGGTAGATGGAGCCAAGCAATTACACTCACCGACATTTTTTCAGAGAAACAGCTTAATGAACGATGTGCGATGCGAGAAAGTTTGCTTAGAATACCATCTGATCTCAACATGAAAATGATAGGTTTGATTACGCTTTAGATACTGCCTGTGACGTATAGCCCATTCCTAAATATTATATTTACATGTACAAAAGGAAAAAAGACCTAACATAAGTCACGACCGGCTCGTGCATTTAATCGACGGACATAGCTCATAATGATGGAGAAAGATAAATCACGATATGATTGTTATGATACAAAGATTGACTCTATAAAATTGATTATCAAGCAGCATGTGGCAGAATATTCTTGTTGCACGCACGCTTCGCTCGATTCAGCCCCTGGTTGTGCACGGGCGAAGGAGGAGCCGGCATTCAGTTTATCATATCGAGTATACGAGTATGCAAAGTACGAAGACGGACTCTTGTAGCTGGAAACCATCTAGCGCCCCCCCAAACGCCCCGATCGATTATCGAAAATCGACGAGAAGTACATCATAAACCCTGGTAGCGATGCGCTTTCTTCGGGCGAAGCAGGCTCCGCATCATGCGCAGGTGATCAAACGACGCTCCTCCGAATACAGATCGATCGCTCAGAGCCGATAGATCCGCAGGCTCTTGGCACCGGCCCTCGGCCCTACTGAAGAGCTTGTTCAGTACACATGCAAACAGACGCGCGGAGGACCACCACTATGAATATTCTTTCTCGACGTGACGTCCGGAACACGAACCCCATGAGCTCGAATCGATTCCCCTAAATTCACTCACCGCAAATGTCCCCATTCGGAGCATCGTCGTTAAGGTAAGATACATCGTCGAGTACGAAACCCCGGTGAGCGATGTGGACCTTTCGTATGTGGTGCTTCTTGCGTTCCGAGTTTTGTTGGTGAAAAGTCTTTTCATCAATTTCAGGTCAATGCGTCCTTTGCCTGCTTGGTTTTTACACCTTAGCTACACTAAGTTAATTGATCATAAGAAGCAAGAGAACTAATCCCGACACGTATGCGGAACCCAAGTTTGCCAACTTTGGAAAGGTCGGTCCGTGCATAAGTACAAAATCTACCGTACTCATCTTACTGGGTTGATTTCGAGATATTCAACAGGTCGCCATGTTAAAGTTAGCTAAAGTAGTGATAAATCCCGTCGGTAAAATAGGTACTATGAAAAGTGTTATAAGCTAATGGGGTGACAATTTACCGCTTCTTAAAACTCCGAGTCTAATGCTTAATCAAAACGTATGGCGAATCGGTGGGGCATTATGTGATGTAGCATGATGCGAGGTGGGCCGTTAAACAAATGGACCATATTTGATGTCCCATAAAGATCTACCACATCGTTTAGTATTATCAATTTTGTAGATTTTTGATGAACTTATTTGGGAAAATTATTCAATCTGCTTTAAACTTATTGTACAGATATCAATTCAAATCTAAATTTTTGATTTTGCCAATTTTCCCAAGCTTTGTGTGAAATTACAAGACTTTCATTCCAATTAATTATTACCAAAAATTGCCACATGATAGTCCAGTCATTACTGGCCATCCTACATAGTACACCACCAATTCAGCAGTCTCAAACAAAAATTGGCCTTAAGGATTGCATTGAAATTTCATGCTAAGGATTGTGGTTAAATTGAAAAAATTGAAATATTTAGAATTGAATTGATATTTTTCATTAAGTATATTAAAGATGGATTGGACAATCTCTCTAGACTAAACATTTCTTTTTTTTTATCCCAGAGATTGAATCTCGACCGTAGATAATCACACCCGACTCATCGATTCTCGAGAGGTCACGACCATGAGGACGATCCTGGGGGTTCTCTTGTCAAATAGGCTATGGATTGGATCCATCAATTTGGACTCTCTATCTGTTGGATCTTCATTAGATGCATGTACCGTCTCACTTGTCCCGTGTTGCCAACCCAAAACATTTTTCAATAAACCTTTCGACCCCATCCATGGTGCTAGTACACGCCACCCAAGCACAAAAGGGAAAGACAGACTAAATAAAGGAAAAAGACATAAACTATACGGACAAAATAATGAATGATTGCATCGCACGTATTTTACTCAGTCGAACGACAATTTTGTCCCATCGGTGCTTGCTTGCCCTAGGTAATTTAATAATTGCGTAAATTATCTTCCACCAATCGTAGTCTTCCAAGCAGTGGAGAAGAGCTAACTGGAGACTTCTTGATCCATTTTGAAGACTGCCATATTTTTCTAACTTGTCCTACTTTATTTCATTGCACTTTTTGAGTGAATTAGTGACAAAGAAAGTACATAGTACCACAATAGAGATGCTTTTGGAGCACGATCGTACCTTTTCGTGAGGGAAATGGGAAAGTGGACGTAAGAAAGACGGTTCGAAAGTATACAGAGCCCGCCGTCCATCCTAGATTGACGTGATTTCCAACCATAAACGGTGCTATTGAAGATTATGTCGAAATGAATGGTAATATCAATCACATTCCCTTTTCATCTTATTAAAATATTTAAATAATAAGTCATACTTTCATTTAATAGTTTAAATTTTTAGAATAATTAGTAGTAATCTTACAAAATCTTACATTGTATCGTGTGAAGGCCCTAAGTTCAAATTTTATCAAGCCCTATTTGTTTCTTTAATTTTGTTTTTTCACGCTTAGTAGCGGGCAAACAAAAAAACCGCTCTAAGTGTGAAGAGGAGTGTAAAAATATTTAAATAATAAATCATGCTTTTATTTAACAACTTCAGTTTTTAGAATAGTTAATAATAATCCTACAAAATCTTACACATCTCCTCACCTTGGTTCGGATTGGGCCTGGATAATGGATAATGAGGCAAAGGATGGACCGACGTTTAGGGACATAGGTGAGTTTCTGAGGAAACAGCCCAGATTATCGGTCTGCGAGAATGGTGTTCGAGCTTGGGAAGACTGCAACAATGGCCCAAGATTGATTTTGGGCCCAATTTATGACCTCAAAAGCAAACGCGAGTATCTGGATTTGTATAGACCAAGATTCCTCGTTCTACGATTTGTATAAACATGGATTCTCTGGGCTAATGGATAAGTACCTATCCGGTTCGCAAAATTCTCGTTGAGTAATGAGAAACAGAGCGGGGAAGACAATTCGCATTTTCGGTCACGCAAAGTGATAGATTTCTGTATATCCGCTAACTCTTTGCCATTTTTGCAATGTCTAGTTAAGAAGATCGTACCCAATCGTAGGTAGCTGTATTGTTTGAAGAGTCTCTCATTCATCGTCGAGGTCGAGAGTTCGAAATTCGATTCTTAGTGTTGTAAATGAGAACCATAGTATGGGGATGTTCTGGGTCTCGCTCGAGGAATAGAGGCCCAACCCTTCAGTGCCATCCGGGCATGGGGCTCGTGGTGGAGTCCTCGATTACCAAAAAAGAAGAAGATCGTGATATGAGGATGGGGTGCCGGTTGTGAGTTTGTGCTATGATGCACAGAACCGAGTTCTTGCGGAAGATACTTTCTCGACATAGAGAGGACAGATTGGTGATGGTGAAGAGAGAGTAGTCCGTCTTTCGCCGAGGGTGGCTGGTTCTCCAAATTAGCACGCAATTAGACTCTGCATTGCATCAGATTCGGTTGCATTAGATGCTTTCGTTTTCTGTTTTTTTTCCTCTCTGTCTCGGTGACAGAACAGTTCAATGAGTATCATGTATAGTGACGTTTCCTCTGTTTGTCTTAGTCCTGAAATGCCTCAAACTTTCTTGGTCACTGGACATGATTCTGCTCAAGAAAAGGTCCATCTCTGATCAGACTAGAAACAGATGTAGCCAGAATAGTTTCATGACAGAAGAAGAATCTCACAAAACTTTTCAAGAATTTCACAGTGAGATTACAAACGAGGGTGCTAAACAGATATCGACATTATTTATACATTTCCTGGACAGAAGTCTTTCAAGATTCTCTAAATAATTCTTTCTTGCAACTGGAAGAGTGCTGGCGGTGTGATGAAGAAGCAGCTCTGGCGATCGCGGTGGCGATGGAATGAAAAGCCGTTGCGGCGATTCGGTACTTGATCTGCCCTCTTTTGGGGAGAGGCCTGCGTCTGATGAAGCAGCCCCTGTTGCCCAACATTGCCGATGATGGAGCGACATTGCTGACCTTGCCGTTCATGGTGCTGTTGCCGGAGTGAATCTCGAGGCTGAAAGCTTTGATGGGTTTTCTTCCAATTGGAGTTTGCTTTCGGTTTTGCTCGAGTTGCGTGTGTTTAGTGCGAATGTGTTTGAAAATTTTGAGAGCGTAGGTTTGGTTTATATAGAAGACGAAAATGGGATTTGGCTAAGGCCGAGAGACTCAAGTCATTGGGGGTGGGTTGAGGGGGCATTACAGCGAGGACGACTAGCTGTACAAGATTCCTTTCTCTGACTGGTCCTCCACTTCAGACAACTTGAGTCGTTTGCTGATTTTGTAAAGATAATCTGGCCTCAGCTGGGGCACACAACCTAAACGGTAGGTTTTTCATCGGTGTGGCATCATGTTTTGAGCCTCTCTCTTGCTCATGAGCCCCTGTGGCCTGGCTTCGATGATTTTTCCTTGCTGGCCTCCTGACCGGAAGTGGTAATTTTGGACGCGCCGGGGCGATATCTTGATGCGAATATGATAAGGCATGATGGCACAAAACGCGACATTAACATTGATGAGAACGAAAGTAACTCAGGAAGTACACAAATTGCAATATTTATTCCGAACCATCCTTTTAAAATGTGCTTGAATTTCTATCTCACTGCTAAAAGTCGAGTTGTTGAGTGGCCAAAAGAAATGACACTGTAATAGGTAAATTATGGAGTTTGATTCAATTTAGCCTAGAGAGATAAAGAAATAAAATGGTGGATTCACTTTTCAAGCCAATGAATTCATATAAGATTCTATTTTTTATGGTGTCCACATACCAATGACTACAATTAATGATTAAATCGAAGTTCACATGGTCTGATCCATTTTTGGTGGTACCCCACTTGAATTGAATGGATCAAATTTCTCATTTAACCCTACCGAATCATGACATGAATCTTGAAAAACCTTTTTGTTATCCACAAAAGCGTGAATCACTCTATTACTAAGGCCAAGTTGCAGCAACTTTTCGGCAAAACCTGAACTAGGCTGCAATACAATGGGTGGATAAACAGAAGCAATGAAAAGGCATCCTTGGTACTGGTTTCTGGATTTCCCTTTGCCTACTCATGCTCTTTAGAAAAAGGGCAATAGCTTACTTTTATGTGCAATTTGACAATTGAAAATTGGCAAAGTTGTCAATGCCGTGCATGCCTGGACTCTAGCGAGCATATAGGCTACAATAGCATGATTCTGCGATCTCTGCATGTCCTTGTTTTCAGGGAGGACCTCCTCGGTAATGTCAAATGGGGGGCTTATTGTATTCCTTTTCTCTTGTTTTCTTCTGGGTTTTGTCCCCATCGACTGAACGAGCTTCGTTCCCTACAATACAAAAATACAATGCAGGGGTTCATCACGTGGCCATTGGTCGACCTGTGTACTTGCTGCTGTATCATCTCGTGGCGGACATCATCTGAAGATAAGAGATTGCGAGAACCTTCTGCAGGTTCATAGATATCCAATTAATTCGACCCTATGCACGATGCCATAGATGAACGCCCAAACGTGCCGACAAAGGAGTAAATTTTATAAGACGAATTACAGGGCTTCAACATTTCCCCTAATGAAATTGGCCATGCCAGTGTGATTTGCCTTTGGCAAAGATGCATCTAATACTTCTTGATGTACTTAATTAGACAGTTTTCTCGAGTCCTAAACTTTGGTCACAGCTCATGAATGGTTAAATCATGCGAGCATCTTTGCTCGGATTTGGGACTCTTTTAGTCCTAAAATGGTCGATCATTGATTCTCAAAGGGAGGACATCAAGTAACAGGATCGAGGAAGTACTGAAGCATGAAGTGCTAGCCATCTCACTCGGCTAATTCCATTTATGGCAATCCACGAGTCTTTCTAGTTTGAGGAATGTACGTGATAACCTCTGCTTGAGTAGGAGTTAGAGAACTTCCTATTACTGTCGGTAGTATTGGAGAAAATATCTCTCAATAGCAAAGTAATTCCAAAAATACTCCCAATCTGATCAAATTAATCAAGTGATATACTCTGACAAGTGTAGCAAGAGTTTTCAAAGTCGACAAATTCATTTTGTCTTTCTCTGCACAAAGGATTTTACCTTTCCATGTATAAAGGCTGTAACTCGCAAGTACTCGGTCCTTCCTGGGAAGCCTCCTCCTCTATTCTCACTGCTGTGCATACGTGCATCTGCGTTGAGAACATGGCGTCATTGATGATTGGATTCATTCAATGATTTGGAGTCATAGTCATCTTAAAGAATCGGTGCACGGTCATCTCTGAGCGAATAAACTTAAATATCATATGCTCCATGCCCTTCACCAACCCCTCAATGTTCAGACAATCCAACAAAACGAGTTCCGAAACCAGGCCGCTGTTTTGCAACAAGCCGACACAGTAGAGAGAGAGAGAGAGAGAGAGAGAGAGCTATAATAAGAGATTTTTTAACCCTAGAATAATGAGAAATTGAATTGGATAACCCAATGACATGCAAAAGTCTGTCCCTAAAGGCTAAAGCCACTGGAGTAGCATTTCTGGTGGACAGCTTGCTTCTCTAGGCCTGCCAACCCCCAAGTTGGGTAGCTCATTCCTAGGCTTTTTCTTCTGAAAGAGCATTACAATAGATTGGTAATGATTAGGAATGATGATTCAGATTAGAGCATTGAATTTAGGGTGGGTGGGCTTCTCTTTTCCCCCACTCTTTTGGAAGTTACAGCTTCGGCCCAACTGAAAAACCACTGGGAGTGATGACTCCATTGTTCTGTCCTTGATTTCTTTCCGAAGTGGTAGATTTTTGAAATTGTTTGTAAGTATAGAAGATGTTTTCATGAAACATGTTAAGAGCACACAATAGAAGTCTGTGTACCTTTGCATTAGGATACCATAAAAAAAGAGTTCAAGTTCGAGCCTATCAACATATTCAGTTGGATTTACCTAAATACAAAAATTTAAGCTAATGACTTGTGAGCCAAGTATGATATATATTAACTACTACACACTTACTAATTCTTTGATGTGGAACTTTTTTAACATATCTCATATGTACATCTCAATAATCTCCACCTCATGTGAATTTAGTGTTAGGCTGTCTCCCCTTTAATCCATGTATCATTCTACATAGATATCCCAACTTAAATCTTCAATGCCGACCTTCAGCACTCTTTTTTTGGACCGAACTATGAAGGTTGTGATTGGGATGGCGTTACTAGAACGCACAATTGGTACACTACAATGTCCACCACCCAAAAACCACATTGGTCATCAGATTCATTCTTGAGATATTCACCAAATATTGGAACAGATTGGGGGTTCACCAATCTATCATCAACTCTAATTTCATTATTGGAGATGCGTAGTAGGATTTCGATACATTTGCCAAGGAGATAGTTAAGAGAGAGTTCAAGTTTGAGTCCGTCAATATATTCAATTAAACCTATCTTCACTCAAAAAGCTTAAACTAATGAGTTATGAGCCAACTAGAATATATTAGCTACCTTATTCCTTACCAATTCTCTGATGTGAAACTTCTTTGATACAATTCACACTTACATCTCAATAAAACTATTAACTCATTTTTACTTCTTTACAAATTATTAGTCTCTCTCTTTTTCTTTAATAATAATAATAATAATAAAAACCTTTCATCCTTCTTTCTATTGCTTTAACTTTATGAACTCCTATATGAATTTACCAATCTTTATTATGTTCAATGCAGATATGGAATCGTTTTTTTTTTTTTTTTTTGCTGAGAATCCGGCCTAACTCACTGGCCTAGCTTACCTTCGGGAGCACAGCACCAATTATACCTCGGGGGAGACTGGCACAACAACCCACCATCGAGGCCCTCCGCTTAAATCACGGAACTACTCTGAGAGTCGTGAACGACTCAAGGAGTCGAACCCCAGACTTGGTGCCAAATCAAGGGGTACACCTCAACTAGTGCAACCATGCGTGGGTGGGTATAGATATGGAATCATTAGTAAGGGCACATTGGCAAAGATTCCTTGATTCCTCGTAGTGAGGCGGGGATAGGTTGATAGTAGTATTTGATGATTTTGTCCTCCATACGTTCAACAAATTTGTCTTCAATTTCACTAGCAATAGTAGTAGACACATGAATATCATCATTGGCGTAATGCTACAAACCGCATCCTCTCAAAAAATAGAGATTTCTTGAGCCTATATAATATAGTTTGATCCATTCAAAATGGTTTGAGAGGGGGTGACACTTCCAATTTATCCATTACGGGCACTTTACCAGAGAAAAAAAAAGAAAAAACACTAGAATGGATCAAGGATGTGGAGCAAATAGCATATTGGAGGATAGATAAGGAGAAAATAATGCTGGACAAAGATTTAGCACGTGGAAAAACTTTCGAAATCGGTCCACACTTGTCAAGAAACTGTCTGCAGATATCCAAACCAGACCGATGAGAATACTGCAGGCAAATCGATCTGGCTGAGGACAAATTGGTGGATGAAGCGTACGGGCGGTAAAAGAGAATCATTTGGTCTAGTTGATCAGGCGAACTAGCTAAGGTGGCTCACAATACCACAGAATAAATTATGTGTCGCTGAGCAGGCAGATGACATGGCCAAACAAACGTTTGAGACTTAGGTGACAATTGACGTGGCCCATAACACGGCGGAAGACAAGTTAGACATGTCAAACGACGTGGTAGAATTCGACCTCGGAGCTTAGGTGATACTGATGTTTGGCTGACGTGGGTGAAGTCGGCAATGCGCGTGAAATAGCTTCTGGCGCGGGAAGTCATGTGAAGGCGTGCGAGGCAAAGCGGATTCGAGGGGTAGCGATGAGTGGTGACGCATGCAGTGTTGAATCGCGTTGAATTGGTTTTTGGAAACAAGCGACGGAAAGCGTCGGGACAGTACTTAAGAGCAGCGGATTCGGTGGAAAAGAGGTTGCTTCGACCGCCATGTAACGAACTTGATAGGTGCCTCCTCCGGCTGTGATGCCAAGATAAATAATAATGCAGAAGAAAGAGTTGTGTAATTCCTAAATATTTCTATATTCATTGATGAAGAGTGCATGGACTTATTTATAAACTTCACATGATGACTATCTAAGGTTATAAGCTATGTAGCACGAACACTCTCCGGAAGCCTTCGTGTCGTGTCCGACACTCCGACACGTGTTCGACACACTCCGACACGTCCCAACACGCTCCGACACGCGGTCAACGAGTGTCGAAAAATCCGACACGTGGTCAACTCTTTTCAACACACTCCGACACGCACGGGGTCAATTTTAAAAATTTCTAATACTTGAGGGGTCAAAATATAAATATACACAAAAGAAGTAATAAAAGAAGTAATAAAATTGCTATAAATATACACATACACACACGGGTCAATTTTTTTTTTTTCAGTTTTGTTTTTTTATAATTTTTTTAGTTTTTTTTTAAAAGTCTTTTACTATGAAAGAAGTAATAAAAAATGCCATATATGATAAATAAATAAATTTAAAAATATCATTTCAGCATTTTTCTTTAAATAATGTTTTTTTCCTCTAAGTTTTATGTATTATTGTAACAAATTAAAATAATGAATGATATTATTCAATATTTTTCGTGTAAATTAATTCTAGGCTATTTTTATTATTATAAAAATAGTTAATATATAACGTGTCGGAACGTGTCGAAATTCTCTATTTTTAAGAAATGATGTGTCGGCGTGTCGTGTCGTGTCGTGCCGCGTGTCGCGTGTCCATGTCGGTGCTACATAAGTTATAAGTTGTATTGATTACATTCAATTAGTATCGATTACATTAATGATATGCACATTCAAGGACAACAATGCATAATTTCAAGAGATGTGAAGAATTAATGAGGATATAAGAAATCTTTGGATATTCTTTTACGATCCCTACTATTATTCTTATCTCTGACAGATAGAAATATATAGAAATAACCCAATTTCCTCCTCCGCATTATTTCTTATCTCTCTATCCTTAAATTGTGTTTTGGTCGTTTGTGCTAAGAAAGAGGTTATCGGTGGAAAGATAAAGCTGTATGGACGTCACATGGATATATTATACGCATCAAAGCCGACACTTTTATTACTGTTGTCTCGATCCTACGGCCGTATATGACGCAGGATGTGATGTGGTGCTGGTATAAATACACCAGCAACAGCAAATTCCAGCAATGAGGGGATATAAAATATTCACGTGAACGTCTCAATGTCTTTCGCTTACACGTCTCTCCAATAACTTCTTCTCCCCGGCCTCTTTTGTCGGAATTCTATCTTCATCTTCCGAATGAGCAAAGAAAAAGAAAATCACAACGGACTTGATGAATATGGCTTTCCTAGACAAAGGAGATGTTGGTATCGTATCGTGGACTATTTTTGCCAAACAAATCATCAATTATCTTGATCAATACCGCCGTATTATGTCTAAATCGAAGCAGTTATGAATCAATCTTCCCTCTCGTTCAAAGCACGGCAAATGAGCAGAAATATAGTACGTGCGAGTGTATACATATGATCAACCTCAGCAAAGTCACTTTAACTCTGAATAAAACCCATCGATCAAATAGAGAATAAAGAAGCATTTGAATAATCCAATAGGATTAGGAATAATCGTGTCATTAGCAGCCACCCCACGTTCGCATATAATGCAAGTCGGCATGTGTTTTTTATTAATCCTTTTCTTGGTTGCCCATTGACGAACGCTCTTACGCTCCTAAGCTCTCGCCACAACCAGGCCCACCCCCCTCCTCCGTTGGCTACGTGTTCTTCTCCGATTTCCCTCCAGATCACATTCATTCATTCGTGGCGAAAACACGTAACGCCAGTGGTTCCATGCGCTCTTAATTCTTTTCATCAATCACTACTGGTTTGAATCCAAGATCAGACGATTCATAAAACTAATCTGACCCCAACGCACGCACGCGACATCTGTTCAGCATGGCGCTTTTGAGCAAGACGCCGAAAGGGGTCCATCATCTTCCCATGAATTATGAATTTGCAGATTCATGCATCGTGGCACGCTTCGAGACGGGGTCGATTCAGCTCGTTTAGCCTAATCGTTTTGAGATGCTGGCGGGGTCGGATTTGCGGGGCCTTCCTTGGCGACGCGTTGAACCGCTAATGGCTGATGGATGATTTAGGTCTTCGATATTTCTGGAAATCGGTCAATAATTAAAGGTTTCCGAAGCTAATGATCAGCATCGAGTCGGTTCATCAAAGCGTAATCATCTATTCATAGCAGGAGTCAAAGGTCAAAGATTAGTGAGCTGAGAATCCCCCCAAGGTCGGACCAAATTATGATCGATTAGAAAATCTTGATTGACCTCTTTTACTCCTCGTTCGGTCCTCTTTCGTTATTGGTAGGTATTTTGGAGAGGTCGCTTTACTCCTTTGAAATGCTGCACGCGCTATTTTCTAAGAATCCAATGAAGTATTACGTATTAATATACTTTGAAATTCAAATCAAACGTCAATTACTTAATCTCATTAGAAAAGTACTGAACTCATTTTAATTTATTTTATATAATCTTAAGAAAAATGACTCCCTCGAGGGTTATTGAGAGACCCAAATCTCAAGCACGTGTCGGTTTCTCTTTCGCTCAAGATGAATGTAAATGCAAGAAATCCCCGGACAGTCATGCTTTGAAAAAGATTTTTAAATTAGAAAATGTTGAAAAAGTACACCCAACACACTTGTCAAGAGTCATTAATAGCGCCTTGAACTTGTATCCAATTCTATTAGAAGAATTTTACCGTCTTGAGATACATGCTTTTCCAATTTTAAAAACGCTCTGATGCGTGCTTTTACCATTTTTACTAATCTTAGCTAGTGTCGTTAAAGAACTTGTCAACAAGGCTTCTTTTTTTTATACAATAAAATCGAATTTACCAAAGTGGTTGACAAACTTTTAGTTTGGTATTAATTTGGACAAAGCAAGTAGCGTATATATCGGCTTCAATAAAGTCTTGCTATTCCTTTCCTTTATTATAAATTAACTTATGTGGAAGAGACATCAAGTCTTTTCTCCTGTAGGCAGGGTTAACATAGGGAGATTAAATTATGCAAAATAAATGACCAGCAGTAGTTGACCAATTGCAAGAGCCAAAAGCAAATTAGTTCTCTGTATCTGTCTCTCTTATTTCTGTCTTTTTCTCAATTTTTTCAAAAGAGGCACGTTAGCCAAATTGACACGTAAAATGAACACGCATCATGCACATGCACCTATATTCTATAAAGAAATTTCTATCTGGATCCGCCACAAGAAAGTTGGGTGCACCCACTAAGAAATTGACGGAGAAAAATGACCTTCTCGCTCCCAAAATCATTAAATAAAGCATAAATTCTTTTGTGCTTTTCTTTTTAACTTTCTCTTTGATGGACATAATTACAATGAATGGATCCTATGATCTATTTGAAGCCTTGGACATCTTGATCCGCTTCTTGATCTCCTTTTCCAACTCTTCCTTGCCTCCCACCTCTTCTAGTTCCTGCCCAAACAAGAGGGAAACAAAATCATATCTTCTTTGATCCTTTGCACTTTGGAATTACTTCATTCGCTCGATTTGCATCTCCAGCAAGCAAAGCAAGAAACTCAGGCCTACCTTCGGTCCCAAGAACAGTCCATACGGCACCCCTTCGAACTTATCCGAGTGATGAAGCTATCGACACAATCGAAAAGCAGAAGAAAAAATAAAGCAAATCATCCGACGATTCATTAAGGTAACAGAAGAATTTGATTTTCTGAAAATTCAATGAAAATTTACTTGGTGAGCGGCAGCAACTTTTCTCAAGTAGGGCACGTTCGCAATTGGCCCTACCGGGAACCGCCGATGCACTAATCCATCGTGCACGAACATGTAGGCCATCCCGAACGTTGTAATCCCTAGACCCTGCAAATTCAAAGTCCATTTTAACCAACCCCAAAGAAAAAGGAAAAGCAACTTTTATCATTCGAAATAAATCAGATTAAAATTATGCAAAGCCGGTGTAAACGTGTCGGATGGTCGAATGGGAAGTTCTTGGAAGGGGACACGGGAAAGTGACATGGGAGGTGACATGGGGAGGCTTACCGCACCAAAACAGAGTCCCGGAAGCAAACCCCTGTTCAAGAATCCGTAAGAGAGCAGAGCTATCGCGGGAATGGCGTTGATGATCACGAAAACGTCGTTGAGCTCGAAAGGGCCGTCTCTCGGTCGATGGTGAGACTGCCAAACGGAACAAAAGAGAGAGAACAAAATGGGTGACCTCCATGATGAATGTCAAGTTCAAGACAGAAGAAAAACAGAGTACTCTGCTTTGCATATTCTCATGGCCAAAGCGACCCACCTCGTGCATGTGCCACAGAGAGGCGTGCCAAAGTTCTCTATGAGCCCATCTTGCCCAAAACTCCATACCAACCTGAATTTTTTTTTAACAAAATGAATTTTGGTTGCGGCAAAATGACAAACGTATTTTACCACCTGATGTAGAGAGAAGAGTAATTGCATCAACAGAAAAACAACGTCAAGCTTTCAACTACTTACCGCGGCCCCCACAGAGAGAGCGAAAGTCCCAAACATTTCCAGAGTTGGAAACTCCCCACCCTGTGCGGAAAAAGAAAAGGCATACTATGATTCAGAACCTCCTTTTGAAGAAATAATTACATAAACATAACAGAGTATCATATTTGCTTGGGATCATGGAACTTTATTTATGATCACCTCCATTTGCCATGAGAACCGGTAATAAACGGACAGGGCCGCCATCGAGCTTATCCCGAGGCTCGACATGATCGCCGCAACGAGGTACGTGTGCCTTTCGAGCCGTTTCCTGGCGAGCTTCTCGGTGACGCGCGGGATGATCACACGGTTCTCGTTCTCAGCAGGCGCTTGCTCTGTTTCTGTGTTCATCACCATGCAGAGTCTCGGGTTCTTGTATTCGGCAGAGCGGTCATGTCTTCGCAGGTGAATCGCGAGAGAGAAAGGGACTATTCGGGTCTGATTGGGCTTTAGAGAGGGGAAAGGTCTTCGACCAGAAAGGGAAGCTATGTTGGTGGTGGAGGACGAAGTGGACGGTGAAATTCCAATAGCCATTGACTCAGAGCTCAAAATTCAGACAAGAGCTTCAATGAATGATTCTATGTTCAACTGAAAATTGAGACCAAGATATATATATCCGCGAGAGAGAGAGAGACAGAGAGATAGGTATGAGTTGGGTCTTGGAACTTGGTTTGCGGAAGGATTGTATAACCAACAGAAGTGAGATGTATTCAGACACATTCCGAGTTTTTTCCAACATATTTTCCTAAGCCTTTCTCACGTGCTCTCCCCTTGGCGTCATGTTCTTATTTATATATTATATGTTGAATTCGCTTCCTCGAGAAGGTATCGTCGTCTATAATTTTCCTTCACCTATAAGTTCATGAATATCAATCTCGAGGGCTTAATTAGAGAACATCATATCCCCTCATCCAAATTTAACTTTCTTTTATCTTTTTTGACATCGATGAACTTAAGGATCCTACATGCATTGACCAGTGCAAAGATTAGGATGCAGTGATCGTACTCGAGATAGATCTATATGACGATCGCAGCGGAAGCAAAGGGAAGGAAAATTATAGACGATACCATTCTGGTTAATAGATGAAACAACTCCTTTTATTAGCAAGTTGTTGCTAATAAAAGGAGTTGTTTCGCTTGTCCTTCGTTCAAAAGCACCGGCTTTCCTTTCTGGTTAATAGACGAAACAACTCCTTTTATTAGCAACTTCGTTTTGTTTAGTTATATCTAGGGGTGTACAACCAGATTGGGTATACCCGGTTCCCGGACTGGCCCACCTAGAAAACAGGGTCGGGAACTGGTTCCCATTGAAATCGGTCCGGGAATCGGTTCTCAAAATTTGGAACCGGTTTAAACCGGTCTCGGAACAAGTTCTGAGTGATTATTCACCCAAAGACTGGTTCCCGAACCGGTTTTGGAATCGGTTCCCGGACCAGTTTTGGAAGTAGAGGTCAAAAACCCTTTTTTCCCCCGATTTCTATTCTTACTCCCGTAATCACACAACATTTTTCCTCTTGGCTCTCTCAAACACGCACGGGAGGACATTCCTCTTCCTCACTTGCTTTCCTCCCTCATCGGCTCCCTCTCGCACCATCCGATGGACGGATGGTATTCGTCACCACCAAATTCTTTTGTATCATATGAATTGGCTCGTCTAATTTCTCTTTTGTAGGAGGGGTTATGTTTGCATAAATGAGTAGCTTCATGTAGTAGTTGTGGGAATAAGACTAATATTAGACCCATGTTTGTTGCTAATTCTTTGCCTTACGATTTTATTTATTATAATTAGCCTGTGGTTCCTTAAATATTCATTTAGTCAAAAAGTTCATGTATTTATTTATTATAAGTGCTTAATGTTTCAATACAAATTAGGAGAATTATATTATTTTCTCGCGTATTAATATAAAATTCGAAGTCATATAGGATATCGGGAAATTGCAAAACAGGTTCTAGTAGAAATAGGGTTGACCCTAGAACCGGATTGGAAAAACATGATGGGTCGGGTACAGGATCTAATACAAATAAAGTCGGGTATAGGATCTAGAAAAGAAAAACTAGTTATAATATGGTCGGGTACAAGGTCTAGGTCTAGACCCTACCCACCCTGAACCCGATCACCCCTAGTTATATCTATTAATGCGTCTTTGGAGGCATCTGCGCATGGATGGATACCCCGTGTCATGAAGAAAGTTACTGTAAAATTGTCAATCTCTTTTGTACCGATAAAAAAGAAGCTTGATTTTGAAAATGTTGCACTCTCGTGACTCTTCTGATTGTTACATGAAGCTTATACTATGACTCGGTTCAATCTAACAGATTAAAAATATTGTTAGGTAGAACTCCAAGTTAGTACTCTTTGAAGAAATCTTTGGTGAAATCAGAGAAAACATATTGAAGGCACGTGTTCAGTTTGATTGTACAATATGAATTGAAGCACAATTAATGTGTGGAACGTGAACGATTCAATTGGGGTTTGATGTACTAATGAATCTTGTAATCTCTTAATGATTTTTGCAGCATCTCAAAAGTTTCGCATCTAATGGAGCGAGTTTTTACATGTAATTCATTGATAAAGAACTACCTCTAGATGATCATCAATTGAGTACTTTTGCGAGAGACAGGTCTACTTTGAACAAGTCAGCGGGTTTCACTCGAGTAGATTTGATAGTAGATTTGAACTTCAGTTAAAGTGTCATTCTTGACATGCTTTTAAAATGGCGAAAGGAGAGAGCATATTTAATCAATGATTGAACGAGGGAAAGTTCACTAACCAAAATGGGCCAACACCAAGATACTACATTACTTTTAAGTAGAATGAATTTGTTACATTTTTTTATTTATTGGAAATTTGTTATCGACTTAAGTCCCACAAATTTATTACTTTTTCTATTAAGTAAAAACACCACTCAAAAGTCCTTTTGAAACCATTGAGATTTACCTCTAGTGGTCACCCTTCTCCCATGGAAAAGAAAAGACATTCTCAGGAGATTGGGATGATGACGATTTAGTTTCAAATGTAAGTTTCGATTCTCATGCCCTATAATGAAAAATAACAAAAATTTGAGAGTGAAAGTTAAAGTAGGAGTATAATAAGACCGACAAAAAAGAAGAAGAAAAAAGTAGTCCTTTTGAGGTATAGCTCTCCTAAAAATGGATTTGATCGTTATTATTCGTTAATGGAAATTTGACAAATCTTCTATTCTAGGAAAATTGCCCAAAAAGTCTTAAATTTATTGCATTTTTATCAATTTAGTTCTAAATATTTTAATTTTTTCAATTAAATCCTAAACTTTTTCATATTTTATCAATTGAGTTCAACCTACCGATTTTGGCTGGAAATCACGAACATAAACATCGATTATCCTACAAGGCATGGCTAGCCCTTTTAGATAAGTGTTGAAAAGCATCGATAACTAAGAGCATCAATGATCAATGAAATTATCGATAACAAACATCAATTATCTATATATTTTTGGATAGGTAAGCTCTTTTAGACAAGAGTTGCCATGTTGAAGAGCATCGGCCACTAAGAAAGTTATCGATCTTTGGAACGAAGTCATCGACATTGACATGTAACTACCCAATAGTGATATTTTCAGATATTTTAAGCTCTTTTAGATGAAGTAGCTTCTTATGGATAATATAACTTATTGTAATAAATTATGAAGTTATTTATTTGTTTAAATTTTTTAATCGTTTGTAACCATCAATTTTAAGTTTGAAATAGCCACATTGTACTCTTTGTAAGCCCTTGATCAATCAACAAAAAAACCTATTATCTTTCAATTTTCGTACTTTAGTCAATGTTTTAGATATCTCGTCATCAATTAAATTTTGGCATGCATCTTAATTGTAGTTTTCAGATCTTCATTGTCAACTAAACTATGGCGTTGTATCTTTTTGTTATCGCACTTTGTCATCAATTAAATTCCGGCAAAGCTTTTTACGTCATCAGGTTTCATATTAAATTCCGTTGAAGCTTATTTGTTCCTTGTGTTTCATTGATACAACTCCTGCTTGAAATCACCACAAAATCCCTCTCCTCTTAATAAAATGGAAAAGCGAATTTCTGTGAAAGATATCTCATTGTCGAATAAATTCCAGCGAAGCAGAGATTGAGGAAAACAAACTAAGTATGATGGAATAAATTCTTGGAAATCATAATGATTTCAAACATAGAGGAAATGGTTAAATGACAAACATTATTATTTTAATCTATCAATAAACTACATCAACACAAATGAAAAGATAGTTTCAAGCCTATCCCAAGATAGACAAGCGCAGTTTGCAACAAATTTCGGTTTACACATGTACACAGAAGAGATGGCCTGAGAGGACACAAGCACATCGAAGACTAATTTTATTTTACAAAAATGAAAATTTTAAAAATATTTTTCTATAAATTATTGCTTTAATCACTTACTAAAATGAATAGATGACAAATATTTTCATCCTTCACAAAAATATTTAGATGTCAATAATAAAAATAATTTTCATTAACTAATTATTTTGAGTCATACAAGTGATTATTTTTAATAAAATACTTTTAAAATCATCTATTTTTGAAAAAACAAACGGACCCTTCTAATTGTTCGAAATAGAAAAATGAGGACCATCGACGTAGAGATACCTTACAATGTTCTTATCCCATCCATACAAACAACAAAATAGCCTAATGAAATTGTGTTAAATGATAATATTAATCTAAACAGCAACACCATTTGTCAAAAAATATAAAAAGCGAAACGACCTAAATATGTACACCTGATGGAAAGAAATTATTCATAACACGATGTGAAGAAATTGCGTAAGTATATATGGAGTGAGAAAATTACTTCAAGATTCGAAATCCTTTTAAAAGGTTATCATAGGATAAAATAAATTTTATTTTTAATATGGAAACATGAGAGAGATAAGATAAAACTACTAATTCACACATTTTACCATGATAAAATGCTAGTAAAATAGGTAATTAACATCACAGATTTGACCATGAAATTCGTGTCATCAGAATTTCATCCGGATCCCCTGAGATTAGAAATGGAGTACTCCGTATTTGCTGGTGGACTTCTATAATGAAAAGTTCAAGTAAACTTAGTGGAGGTTTATGACATAATCAATATTTGGATAAGCATCATATACCGGTTCGCGTAATAGAAAGCCTGATTGGACCCCGTACATTATTCATTGTTTGGAAGGTGTTCTATGGGCCCAATGGTAAAAAAGCTAATGGCCCAAATCAGGTCATGACAAAATACTTAAGCTATAAGACCCAATCAATGGAAATGTCGATGAGCTCGTCACCCCACCAATGGAATGCCTAATGAACCCATAAACCATGGGTTGCCAATGGACAGAGTTAAAGCAAAGCACACAGCATGTAGCGACGATCGGTTGACCTCGAAGCATGGATAGAGAAGTGAATGACCGATAATGGAAGATTCATCGACCAAGGGATAACAGTAAGTAAGGAGTCGTGAAGCAGTTACAAATTATCGTTATAATATGCGAGTCAATATAGTAAGATATACTTGTGGAGGACGATCATAATGTATAATTGAATTACCCTTAAGATATAGGTTGAATAAAAGGAAAAAGGAAAGGATGAACGGTCCAAGACATCACAAAAAACCACAGCAGAACATCATATCTTGACTCCAATAAAACGAAGATTAGATCACGTATTGCCTGATATAAAATTTGAATTTCAACTTAGATTTGGATTCGTATTTTAATGTTCATCTTTGTTTGTAAAATCATTTCACACATATTGTATAAGTTGTTTTTACTTTTTTAGGCATTCAAGTTATATTAATTAAAAGTTCATACCGAATCGTGAGTAGTTGTGTTGGTTGAGAGTCTCTCATTCATCGCCCATGTCAAGAGTTCGAAACCCGCAGTTGTTAGCGTTGTAAGTGGGGGGGCCATGGTATTGAGGTCTTGTGCTAGTCTCCCCCGAGGTATAGGGGCCCGGCCCTTCGGAGCCGTCCGGGCACGGAGGGCCCGTGGTGGAGTCCTCAGTTACAAAAAAGAATAATAATTAAAAGTTCATGTTCAGTTTCAGTCATTAAAGCAAGGGTAACCTCCATTTATGTAACCATCTGTTCTAACTCACTAATATTTTATGCAATTTCCTTGTCTTTAGTAATTCAATAATCGTAAAGTCCTTGAAGTTCCAAGGCATATTGGAATCCATCTACTTACGATCAGACGTCAAATTTAATAATTTAATTGGCCATCATCATCCTCGAGTGGATTTTAAAGTGAAATGATTGAGTTTATGCGGAGCTCCACGTGACAATAACAACGACAGTTTCTGCATAATTTTTCGCTCAATTGAGACTTACAAAGATGGAGATCTTATTCCTGGTATACATGACTCGTTCCACGATATAGTGCTATACTACTCTTTACATTGTTAATTGACCTCAATCATAATTTCTTTATTACTGGTCCTTAACATACCTACATACACCACTTTATGAGAAGATGGTGCATTTCTCAAATTTAAAAGGAAGTCTATACATGATTAATTATGGACTTTGCTAGCATAATGGTTTTTGGGAAACCATGAAAATAATGACTTGTTATGAGTTACAAATTCTTGAAAGAGTGGGCATTACAACAAATTATAATGATTTATTATTTGATTTTTTGTAATCAAGAATAAATCGTTATTCTAATAGTAGATTAAATACTATCATACAATCATTTCTCAGTCATGCGAATAAAAATTTAACCTGATGATGAATGGGACCCGTCGATTGCATGCTTATTATATGTAAGAACTCGTTGCAAAAGGTAATTGGCAATTATTCCCTATAAATCCGGTGATTAGGATCCGTCAATCGTCCATGTTATCATATTATAACCCATACATAAAGCCCAAGTATAATTCTCTGCAACTTCCATGATCATGCAAGCACTACTTCATGCAAGCCCAACTATAATTCTTTAATTTCTTGATTATTCTTCATTTCATGGGCATAGTCCATAGATCGATTCTCTACTCTTTTCCCGGGGGACGGATAAAATGGCTGGGCTTCGGTAGACTAGGAATAGGATGCATTCTAAAGACAAAATGACACGTCGCGGCCTACACACCTGCAAATTTTCTGACATTCAGCCAGACTTCATGGGCTAAAATGCACTTGTCGGCCACTTGATGGACTAGGAATAGTCCAATTTAGATGTCGTACTGGGTAAATAGGGATTTTTTGGAGCAACTTTCTATTATTTCAGGTGACTTTCTTTCAGATTAGGTAATAATTATCATCGAAAGTCAATCGAGATTCTTTTTATCCGCGCGTTCGGGACACTTCCTCATCAATTCATTTCGGGTTCGATCAGCATCACGGTTGTGAAAATTCATGACGCTGTACAGGAATAAGATTATTGAGCCAATAATATGATTTTGTTCGTACATTACTAATTCAATCTTAAATATTTTGATAATTTGTTAATTCAGTTTATTAGGTCAATTTTAATCAGAAACTACTGATGTAAAAACCAATTGTCCTATGTGATATCTCAAGTACTAATATAATGACCCTTTCTTGTGGTTGGCGGTGGCCTAGGCAGTCCTTGCCTATGGCCGACAACCCTCACTTGCTACAATGAAAAAGAAAATAGTAATAAAAAATTCAAAAAACTTAAAAAAATTATTAAAATTGTTATATGTTGACATTGGCGGTGCCACTTTAGGACAATTGATATCAACGTTAACAATTTCTTGTTAAAATTAATTAGATGGACAGAATTGACAAATTATCAAAAGATTTATGATTGAATTTGTTAAATTAAAAGATTTATAACTGAATTGATATAAATGCAACAAATTTAGTACTTTTTTAGTAATTTACCCAAGTCTCCTATTCATACAATCAAAAATCACTTTGCATGTTTGGCTCAGCCTGGAAGCAATTCTATGTTGATGGTTAAAATGAAAACTAATCCCCTGAAATAATTAACTCATGGGATCAGTTTAACATATCTTTGCAACCAAATCTCCAGAACATAGACAATGTTTGCCTTCATTCTCTCTTCTCACCGGACCTGATAAGAACACCAGAGATTACTGATGTTCTTCTTCTTCATTATTTCCAATTGAAGGTTGGCAATTTCTCTTCTTTTTCTTCTTTCTTTTGCCCCCATCTTGACAGTTGATTTGATGCACCCTTATGGGCTATGCTCTTGAATTTGGAATAATGTGCGCATAAAAAGGAAGTAGCAAGTGAGGACTACATGTAGGTCTCAAGTGTTGCTTGCCAGTCATGCCCTCCTTTCCATTCGATCCCCACCATCATCATCTCAACTTTCTCTTTATTCACTTCCTTTTCTACCTCTTTTCACCAGATATCCATGTCGATTTGCCCTACCTTCTTTTCAATTGTCTAATCCTTGTTCCTGAGGTCCCCGGCTAAAGATTATTGGCCACTAACGAATTGCCACGTTAACAGATCCTGTGGATTGATCTTCCCATGATTATGCTCTGCTGTCTGTTATTAAAATGTTCTCCATGGCAGTCAGTGGATGGTAGGTGCATTTGCAACAGGTAATTCAGAGAGGTGATTATGTGTACTCTTTTCACTTGGAAGTCCAGATACTGCCGGGACAAGTGTCATCTTGGATTTTACAACAAAGAGCACGTTGAACGACTTAAATTTGATGCTCAAAGACGATGGATGGAAATTAGAAGTTAATTTTTCTGAGGTTAATATAAGGTACTTCGGATAGAAAATTGGATAATACAAAAGAAAAAGAAAAAGAAAATATAACATTCGCCTTTTATTTTTGGATATCTATTTGTATAATTTCAAGAAATTTTATAGTTTTAAAGAGTTGTCAATTGTGATAATGGTAGACTATTAACTACTTTCATTAAAGGTGTCTTCAGTTTTTTTGGAAAATTTTTCAAAAAAGTCCTAAACATGTTATATGGTGGCTATTTCAATACCAAACTTTTTAATTATGCCAATTTAGTTTAAAACCTTTTAATAACTTAACAATTCAAGAATAAATCTTTCAATTGTATTAATTTAGTAGTAAACCTTTTAATGATTTGCTAAACTAGTCTCAAACCTTTTTAACGAATTGCTACTTTAGTCCATTTGGCTAGTTTTGGCTGATTATCGTTGAAATGTTGCTCTAGTTAATGTTGGCAATTTTGCATGACGGATCTAACACAAAAATGTTTAAATCTTTTACTTTTTTTGAATTTTTTTATTGATTTATTTTCTATTTTCCCCTCTTGTTATAAAGGACCAATGAGGCCACTAGCCATTGAGCAAGGTTCAATGAGGTGAGAGCCATGAAGCCCTTGCTGGTAGTAGGCAAGTGTCGCAGCACTTGCTTTGGTCATTGAGGGCATCGCAACCCTAACTGACCCCAGTAAGGGCAAGGGAGGGCCACAACACCCTCGTTGGCCACAGTGAGGGCTCACACTCTCACTCGCGGCCGATGAGGGCTTTGTGGCCCTTGCTTAGAGCTCACCCAACTCTGCATTGCCCTTGCCTAGTGGCTAGTGGAGGTTTCTGGCACTTGGCCGATGGCCAACAATTGTGCTAACCTTTTGTAAAAAGAGATAAAGAAAAAAGATGAAAAAATCAATCAAAAAGTTACTAAAAAATCAAAAAAGATTTTTTAAAAATGTCTACATTAGTGTTGGTCACGTCACGAGGATAACTAGCACTGACTAGACCGCTATATTTGTAATATTTGACCAAAATTAATTAGAAAAAAACTAAATTGGTAATTTAGTGAAAGATTTATGACTAAATTGGCAAATCATTGAAATGTTTAAAACTAAATTAACACAATTGAAATATTTAAGATAGAATTGGTAAGTCGTCAAAAAGGTTTAGGATTGAATTTGTACATTTCTGACAGAAAAAAAAATTTGACACAATTGAAAGATTTTATGATTGAATTGGCCGCCATAACATAGGTTTATGACATTTTGGATAATTTTTCCCTGATTTTTTTAATGGCCAAAAGTTCGAGTGCCTATCTTTACATATTAGAATTTAGAAAAAACTTAATCTCTTTTGCACTAATACACCCTTCACAATCAATTTTCTATGCAGAATAAAAGAAATTCTAGTATTTGTTGCCTACATTTTCTTGGTGTCTTTACTTATACAACGTTTGAAATTCAACTTCATTTTTCTTCATAGGTCTCATTGTATTCTTGATTTGTCTAGAGAAACACCTCTCATGCACCGACGTTGTAAGCTTCGTAACCATAGTATCATATGGATGTACTCATAGAGGATCTTTAAGTGTGATGGCCAAGAGCATCATGAGCCATCTTTCATGCGTCCATTAGTCAGCTTCTCGATCAAATCAAAGACAGGTCATTCATGACCAGATTAAGGGATTCGTAAGGAAATAGTCTGTTGTCACTTCATCCTAGATGATAATTCTGAGTAAGAATCAATATATATATAATTAAGCATGTGCTGACGGTAATCCCCATTAATTTCCTCGAAAATTTGTCAATCAAAATGATTGATCCACGCAATCATGCCAAGCATATATAGTACTCTCCTCTCATTTGCTTTTCATGGGTGACAAAGACCCAATTTATGCCTTAACACCGGAAAATTTCAGGAGCTGGCTCAATAAAACTTCATTAACTTGTTAAAATTTTTTATTGTTTAATCAGTCCCCACTTTCATCTATTTAAACAAAGGATCTGTAAAGTTTTTCACCATTTTCAGAAGATCCCTAATTGTCACTTCATGAATGGAAACAAAACAAGGTCTAATCCAAATGGGCGTTCTCTTGAAATGACTGAATATACGTCTTTAGATAGGCTCAATTATAAAAGGACACCAAAGGAAAAACCTAAGGTTGAGGCTCGTCCACTTCTTTACATGTCAAGTACCATCAAAGACACGGTACCTTGACATCCAAGGCGACATTTGAGGGCCATAGGCATTATGTCTCTTGCCCCATCACCAAACCACAATGCTTCAAGCATGTCTGGGCACTAAAACCCCTGATTAGACCTCCATGGTTTCATGGCTACTTGAACACATATGGAACTACTTTCCATTACCTGAGCTGAAAAGATGCCTCTACCTAATTTAGTTTAATATCATCACCCCCTTTCGAGAGCTTCAACTTTTTAATAAGCACCACTTTCGATGAAATGCCACATACTGTTCAAGAGCATCGTCAAGGATCATGAAGATCCTGTTGAGTATGTAAGCGACAGACAAACCGTGCCCATGATAACCACTCTCACGAAGTCATTTTGCCCTACCAGATTCCTTCCCACCGGACTAAGTCTTTATCTGAATTGAGCTAGCTCCATTTCTTTCTCACTTTCTCTCTTAAGATAATATGCCACCCATTGGCCCACGAACATCAAATTGGCCTAATTTTTTCCTTCTTTTAATATGAATCGCTCACTTAAAGGTACCCATTATCTTCATTTAACCCCAATTGATTGAAATCGCCCTTTGAACCCTGAAATTATTATGGTTCACCCCAATCCACCTAAGCATTGTTGATATTGATTAGTAGCATCTCGTGGACATTTCAATGTGGACTCATTAGATTCTGACCATGGGATATGCCACTTAACTACTTCTTATGGTTTCTGTCTTCATACCAAATGGTTGCTGCTGGCATCTCGGGTTTGACGCGATCTTACGAGGAAGCTTTGATTGACATCGCTGGCTAGTTTGTCACAACATGTTGTTGAGAACCACTTGGCTAATCATACTTTATGGTTAATATTGCTCTGAATAGTTGATCATGGAGCCCATTTGATTAGGACAATTAACCAACTTGTTCTACTTGGTGAACCAACAGATTCCAAGTCAATTCTGTAAAAAATGCCAATATTTCAGCTTGACCTAATAAATATATATTATATTATATTATATAAATGTACCTCTATAAGAATCCCAGTCTCTCATGTTAAATCGAAACCCTCCTGCTATGTTTGGAGAGAATTTAACTTAAGTTCTACAAACTAAATCAAAATTTATTGAAACTTGAAGAGAGAATAGCAAGTCAAGCTCACATAATAAGAATAATTTCCAGGCTCCAGCTAATAGGAGCTAGGAAGTAGGAACAGCTTATGTTCTAAATTATGGCGTGGACTAGTTGACGGTTGCCCACTTAAGCAATGATATATAACTTACTTCCCTCATTCGAGCTTTTCACCAACAATGAAGAATTTTTACCTGATAGTAAGTACTAATTGAACTCATTGTCTTTGACATTTTTGTTTTTTTCAGGCCATAGCTCATTGTTTTTTGTTAAAAACATAATATTGAGCATATGTGAAGTATCGTCGTGTTTGATCTTACATTGCTTCTGGAAAACTTGCTCAAATTAACACAAACGACACATGGTCCAGTTAACAAAATAATCATGGTATAGAAGGCAAATCATATTTTCCAGCATATAATATACAAGTGGAAAAAGGGAAAACTCTTCGCTGCAATCAAATTGAGGTCAGTTCTCAATCCGTATACACTCATGAAGAGAAAAACTAGTGTCTATACATATCCGTCGCAATCTCTGACCGTATTAAGATCTGCACGAACAGAACTTGCTAAGAAAATCACCAATAAGAGAATTTCTCCCTTTCTCTCAACAAATATGCGCTTTTGCCCTAACAAGTTTAGCTAGTTGTTCTCTTCTACTGATGTAAATCAGTAGATAATATGTCATTTTGTTGCTCTAATAGATTAGAGATGAGAGCGGAAGCTTGCATTTTCCTCAACTACCAAAAGGGCACACACATAATTACATTTATATACCAAAAAGAAAATTTGAAAACCCACTCTAAATCCGTCTATATATATATATATATATATATATTAGGGTTTCACCCCACCTTCCATTTTGGTTCTATAAAACTTGCAGAATAGATCTGAAAGGGTGACCATGAGTAGAGGGAGTAGCTATGGCGGAGGGCAAAGTTCCCTAGGCTACCTTTTCGGATCCGACGAGCAAACACCTCCACCTCCAACTCCACGGACTGCAAACCCACCACCGTATGGAATTGACACGATCATGACCAACGCACCACCACATCGCGTTGATAAAATCGCAGAGAAGAATGAAGACAGCCGTTCTCCTTCTGATGATCGAAAGCCAAACATTTCCAACAATTACCACAGAGCTCAAGGCCAAAACTCGGGGAACTTCATCACCGTAAGTGATTTTCTCTTGTCCAACTGTGTACTGCCCCAAGTTCATGTATATCTTCTTCTCATTCTTAAGAAGTTACTTACAGGAGCGTCCATCGACCCAGGTCAAATCAGTTCCGGGAGGAGATTCATCTCTTGGGTACTTATTTGGAGATAAGTGACTGATGCTCAATCCCTTAACCGAAATACATAGTAAGTGTTGTATTTTGATTTCTGTAATAAACCACACAATCCAAAAAGGGGATCTTGCAACTTTAAGGGTTGGATTTGAGTGTAAGGAGTGGATTGTTTATGTGGTGTTTCAGCTTGTTGTTACTATGATTTGGCTTTGTCCTGTGTAGCTCACCACTTCAGTCTATGGTGGGTGTAAGATTGCATGATTGTGTCTGAATCTTGATATGCAAAGAGTTGTTTCCCTTTATGGTACGTTTTCTTTCCAAATTCCCAATTTAGAAATTTTAAAGCGACACTTGCCATTTCTTATTCGAATTGGCGTTCTCTTTTAGACCACTCATCTTAAACTGAGTTTGGGTGTAAGATTGCATGATTGTGTCTGAATATTGATATACATCCAATTGGTATTCTCTTTAAGGCCACTCATCTTTAACTAAACTAAGTTTGGGTGCCCCACCTTTCAGTTTTTAATTCAAGAAGGCAAACATACCTCATTTGAATAATCGTGGTCATTAGATCATTTTCCTGTCTTAAAAGATGGGTTTCATCTAACGTTTGGCTCCATCGATCCTTCATCTCAAAGTCCTAATGCACAAAAAATAAAATAAAGTATCGGATTTATGTCAAGGTAATAAAATTGTATGCTAGCTGATGAATTTTTAGTGTACTACTTCATGGTCATGCATAAAATATTGCACTTTGGATTTTGGAGATTCGTTCATGGGTGCCGATAGTTCTTGGTTTCATGCTTCATTTGATATATTTAAATCTGCTGTTGGCAGACAGGAATAATCACAACCCAGTTGTTACTTTCCTTCTTCTTCTTAAGTTTATTCTTTTTCTGGGTACCTTCAAGAATCCTAATTCATTCTCGAGTCAATAGAAATTTCAGCAAGATTATCACCATTCTTTTGCTTCTCATGAAAAATGAGAAGCTCAATAAGTACCAAGCGTTGCATGGAACTTCCCTCTGCGAGCGCTCCTTCTCTCTTCTACATACTCATCTCTATATGAACCTTTCCTTCATTGCTTTGGCCCTATGTAAGATTTTCAGTTTCATCTCATTTCATACTGCTTCTGTCCATCTGGTGGTTAATTATCTTGACAATCTGGTGATTTCTTTACTCTAAAGGACTCCAAGCTTCCTTCTTTACCATATTGGAGAGATGAATGAAAGAGAAGATAAAAACCACAGTGTACAGTACCTGTAGGCGGTTGTTTCGCTTTTATTTTTTATTTTTATGTGGGCATTAATATACACTAGCATACTAGCAGTTGGCGGTCATCTTCTAATTCCAGACGTGCATCTCTCTCTCTCTCTCTCTCTCTATCAAAACACACACCGGCACTGGTAGTTGATGTAATGCCCGCTTGTGTGAGTACATACATGCGGGAATATGATGCGCACTACTTCCTTGCATTTTCTCTTGTCAAAATGCACGATGTACCGTCGGGGTAAAACTGTGCGGGCATTATACCGCTCACCAAGAAAACCCTAAAGAGTAGGCCGTCCTGAGCTCTCCGTGTTCCTAGCCCCCATCTTCTGTGACCGTGAGTTTAAGTCTGACAAATTTCTAGTCCTTTTGCTCAGTTGAATTTACCCATAAAGACATGGGCCCCGAGCAGGGACCGTATCCCACTTCGCCTTGGCGTGCGCAGGTTGGCCAACATTCGACCCTAGTTTTGCAAAAGGGGAAATCTTCTAGACTTCCCTAGACTTCCGCTCTTTCGCATGGTATGCTCTTCATGTCTCAATCTTCCTCCCCTATAAGTGTGAGCTTTAATCTTGCTGATTCTTTAAGCGGGAAAGAGACTAAAGCGGGCGTGAGGTCTCATTTTTGCAGTAGATTTTAACTTATATTAGCAAAATTGCTATGTTAAGTCAATTAGCAAAATGCCTAGTGCAAACTTTTGATTTAAGAGGTAGAGGATGGAAAAGGGATTGGATACATAAATTGAGGATGTTGAAATTGTTGTACTTCCATATGTTGTCTATGTTAAGATCGAACACAAGGTGTTTTGAGCTCTGACAACACTGGGCTTATGTTTCCACTGATTTTAACTTAAAATGTTTTTGACATTTCTGAGGATACAATCAAAATGCAACACAAGATGAACTTTCAGAGTTTACATAAAAAGAGGGAAATAAACAGATAGAAAATAGCATATCACATATAAATTGAAAAAAATGAGTTAATGGATTATTCAGTTATGATACTTTAAATATATTGACATGAACATAAACATATAAATGATGAGATTAGTACTTTCAAAATATGTGTCAAGTTGAATATAGCATGCTATATTGCAAATGATATTTAAAGGGTAGAATCAAAGATTTTCACGAGTCTTGATGATGATTGGATCCATTAAGCCAATTCCTTCTTCCCACATTAGCTGCAATCTACTATCCTTCGTAAAAATGACAAGTGAAATTGATACCATCATATGCAATGAAAGAACTAAATCAGAAAAAATCAGTAATTATGGTTGAAAGTTCAAATTCCTACTTATAATTTTCAGATTTTGACGTATCGCCTTATGTACTCTAATTCTATTTTTTTCCTTTAGAACGACAGCATCTTAGGCCCAATGAAATCCCAAAAGAAGCTATGGGCTTTGGAGTGTGCAAGTCATTTAGATCCAATAAGAAAGAAAGCACTAAGACCAGAAAGCAGAAAAATATGAGAAGTTAAGATCTATTCTACAATCCGATTCATTTTTGGCTAACATGGAGTGTTCAGGGCACTTTGAGCACTAGATTAGTGATCACAGGATGTTGCATCCCCATCCCGACCATATCGTTTGGCATCTGTATTATCGATTAGAATGTATCATTAGAAACGAAATAGTTTATATACACAATCCTTGGAGTTAATCCAAAAGAGAATCCGCAAGTATAGGTATTCCATTTTATACTCAAACCAACAAGACCCCGCATATTGCTTGAACAATCCTTAGAGTTGGTGGGCAAGCTTGATTTTTGATGCCCTTAGGGCTTGGACTTCTCCCGCATACTATGGCTCTCTATATCCGCCAAAGTTGAACAAGTTAGGCCTGAAAGACTCATCTAGAGGGATTAATACACCAGAGAAGCACATGTTTCATAAAAATAGGACAAGGTCATACTTCGACCGTAATCTTTGAAGGCGTGTCTTAGCGAGCACGTGTTGAAAAATAGGAACAGTGTACGGCATAAACAATGAACGCGGACAAGTCAATTGACAATTTTCTCTAAGAAAGCCAAACACTTTACGGTCAAATAATGCTCGACCCATTTGCACATATTTGACATGCCGCGGCCACTTCGTATCTCTATGTTAATTAATCATCTTCCGGATTATAGTGCTTTGTCCAACAAGACGAGCTGATAAATGTTTTTTTTCTAACAACACAAAAATTCCAAATTTTGTCCTATGAATCGGTTTCACCTTGATAACACCCAAATATATTGCTTGTAGCTGGTGCTCTCTCTTTTCTGGAAGTGCATATACTTAGAAGGACCATACTCGTTAAAGCAACACGAAAGGCACATACATATTTATGATTTGCCTGGGTAATGGGATGAGGTAGCTTTACGTAAACATATGTTCGATCCCTTGGATGACTCGGTGATAAAGCAAAGTCGCGTGCTCGCATAAGAATAGCAAGATAGTTCCGGTCCCGTGAAGATTTGTCCATGAAAATGGGGCCAAACGAGCAACCCAAAAATACAAAATTGGCTCACGAGGAGGCAAATGACATCCGTGTGTCGACGATGTGCTGTGATAGAATAGAGACCCCACCCTCCATCGCCCTCCCATGTCCTGATCAACCATTTGGGGTGCTCGTGACCCCCTTTTCAGTGAGGAGAAAATATGTCTAAATACATAGGAATGATTCACAAGGTTGGACTGAAAACGATAGCGTTCTGTTTATATATAATTTAAATCAAAGAAAAATTTCATTCATTACAAAAATAATGCATGAAAAGATCTATAAAAAAAAAAAAATCTCAGAAATCACTACAATAAAGCAAGCCCATAAAGCTGCAAAATAAACAAAAATCCATAAATCGAGGTATTTCATCATAGCAGATTAGTAGAGGTGAGCACACGTTTATCATTCGAGAATAGATTTGTGACCACATCTAAGTAAAATGATTGACGGTTGATCACGGACTCACACATCAAAATCAGTGATGAGCACACGACAAGATCTCCAACTATTATCACGGTTTTGCCTTTCGATGGTGTGCGCTTAAGTTTAGCATCCCTAACACCATCATCATATGCAAGCGACAAAAATATGTTGAACAAGTTCCGATTAAACACTTGGGAGAGGAAGCCCTTTAGCAAGTGTGAATTGCCACAACTTCTATTAAAATGAAATATATATATACACGTTGAATGGACACAAATATGATATTGAAACTATTGTGAACATCATCGGCACTAGTGGTGGAGTACTTATTCATTAAAATTCCTAGACCTAGAACTAGATCAGAAGATAAAAGCTCCCGAATTTACAAGATCAAGAGAGCAGAATATAGCAAAAAACAAGAGAAAATAAAAGGAAAATCAATTAAAGAGGGAGGGGAGAAAAGATCTAGGTCAAATCCCTCCAATTCAAAAAGCCGATGAAGCAAGGAAAAGCTAAAACTCAGAGAGGGAGAGACAGAATCTCATAGGTTTCGATACAGATCAAAAGTTGTAAAGATTAAAATGATGCCTAGTGTTGGGCGAAGCAACTTGAATGACATAAGAGTAAATCCTTTTTCGACGCCCACCCTACATTCGACATCGCCTAGGTCCTTGCTCCCTCTTCGAGCGAGCGAGAGAGAGAGAGAGAGAGATCAAAGAAGTGCAAGGGGTTCATGGCTCAAAATCAATAGCAAAACTGCATACGATGAGAAACCTTATCGGAACTTAATTATTAGGTGGCGTGGCAATTATCTATTGGGTTAAAGAAGTCAATCATTCAATTCATGGGTCCTACCTGTCTGAATACCCACCAAATCTTGTCACGTCTATTCTTAAGATGGTTATAATGGAACTTCCTAGTATATGTAGCATTTCCCCAAATTTGAACTCCGAGATAATGAAAATATTGATTCAATGAAGAAGCGTCCTTTGTTATGTGTTGCTCGACTTTATAGATGTAGATCGATTGATAATCTTGAATGACAGGATGATTAATAGCTTGTTTAGTCTTGACAATCAAACATGAACCTGGTCACTGGAGGATATCTCAAACCTGATTTTGTATTATATCCTTCATTGGCAATATAATTATTGATTTCCTCATTTTTTTTTATTATATTACTCTCTAGTGCACATTGCACTATCTATAAATTGGATCTTGGTCCTTGGGATATCTTATCTTCAAGCATCCACTCACTCATTTTAATTGGCAGATCTTTTGTCCCTCATCCAACTTGTTTACTTTTGTCTCTCTCTTTTAGAGTTTCCAAACTTGAAACCCTTAAATTCTAATTTGTTCTGACCCAAAATAATAATAATAATAATAATAATAATTCGAGCTTGACCAACATGTCCTCGAACATCATTCGTGCACATATTTTACCATGTAGTTCGACTAGTCTAAAGAATCGGATTACTTAGGAAACTATCGCTCCATGATTGCCCGTCATCAAGCCATGTGGATGATCAGCATGTGGACAAGCCTGTACACGCATCGATATAGAGATGCACACACGCATATACAAGGGTTGCCATGATTTGTATCTCCCTGAGCTCATACTGTGTAATCCGTGACGAAACCCCCCACGTGCATTCTCCATTACCATGACTGTGCTTTCAAAACTGAGCTGGTAGACATAGCTATCATGGAGAATGGACCGGGCGGTGAAAACGTGCAATTAAAACACAGACCTCGAGTCCGTAAGCTAGTCTCACTGATCCTATGATCTTTCAATCATAGGAAAGAAAAGGGCGTCCTAGAAAGGATTTCCTTATTTGGATGTGCACAAATGGAGTTGCACATGACCCCGGATTTCGCAAATTCTAAGGTGGAATGCTCCTCTGGAATCGTCTTTGCTTTGTCCCATTTCCATCTCACAAATTTGGGGATGTTTCTCTGAAAAGTCACTCCGCTCAACCAGCGCCCGCCCTCTGTTTTCTTCCATATTTTCTCTTTCTTTTTTTCAAAGAAAGCTTGAGAGATTGAACCGACGAATCTTTACCAACTCCTCTGTTTATTCTCTGCGCTTAGGAAGGCGTTCATGCCGACCCAAAAAGAAAGGTGTCCCCCGAATAAAACAGAAAAAAATTCTTAAACAATTTGCAGCAGAAAAAAATCAAATGGTTTCTCTCACGACCAAAAGGGAAATTATAAAATATGACGTAGGAATTTCCTTCTTGTCCCCATTCATGACACAAGCAAGAGGCGGTTTTTCGAAAATACCTGTGTCCTCGTCATCTGCTGCTCCTCTATATAAACGTCGTGCTCACGAGTTCACATGAAAATATTCAAAGCACAAACCAGTACTAATCTTGAACCTGCCCTCCTCCGTGAAAATGGAGCTTCTGCCGAACCCCTGCGCAAAAGTTGAGGTAAACCATCTCATATCAAATTCTTTCTCACCTACAATTTGCTTCAACACATAAAATTCCAGCAGGCACAAAACAGAGCAATCTATAACAATCTGGTTTCTTGGCTCAGAACCCATCGATTGTTTCTCGGGCCTAACATGATCCGTCACACGTTTCAGGGTCTGAAGAGAGCGCTAGCGATTGTGATTCTTGTGGTGATGTTGTTCGCCACTGGAGCCGAGTGCAGAAGGAAAAGACACTCGGACATAATCCGCTACAGCGCCATAAGTTGCAGAGCATACAGCGCCTCGGTGACAGAGTTTGGAGGAGTCGGAGATGGGATCACGCTGAACACCATGGCCTTTCAGGCTGCCGTCAATTACCTGAGCCAGTACGAGGCCCAGGGTGGGTCTCAGCTTTTTGTCCCTCCAGGAAGATGGTTGACCGGGAGCTTCAACCTCACCAGCCATTTCACTCTCTATCTCCATAGAGATGCTGTTCTTCTTGCTTCTCAGGTCAGAAAACTCTCTCGCCGACCAAAATTCTTGAACGAAAATTGATTGGAGTTTTCATGTTCTTAGGATAGGGATTTTTATATTATAATCACGAACAAATCCGAGTTTTTGCTATTATCAATATCATCGTCATCATCATCCCAATAGAGCGGAATGTTTGATGGTACTTAAATGAAGTATAACTAAAGATGCTACATGGGTCATTTCATTACTCGGGTCATGTGACGGCAAAGTTGAGCATTGATGAATTTGCTTACAACCTATCTGAACTTCACCAATTTTGTTGCTTTAACTTCAGCGGTTGCCGGTGCTAACATTACTTTAAACAAATTGATCATGACGGAAAAAAGAAAGAAAAAGAAATTGTTATAGATCTTAATTTTCCCTCTCCGATATTAAGTTCTAAATAACACAGTAGAAAAGAATGAAACAGTAGGTGAACGCAGAAAAGGCTGAAAATGCCGGTAAAGGCTAGGCGTGCAAGAAGTTGGAAACGTGTTTGAGTGGACATGGACCATCCAAGTAGGGATGAAATTTAGGCAAGACCCCATAAGCACTTTTACATTCTTCTTCCGTGACTCAAAAAAGTGCAGCAATTGGATGCTGCCGAACTTCCACAAACCAGAATCCTATTGTAATTAAATATTGAAAATTAGTTCACGGGTTGGTTTTTTATTCTCAAGCCACACACAAGTGTTCCTGTCCCTTGTCTGGCCATGCGAAAAGTTGTTTTGGCTTTTTTCGCTCTTTGCCCAGCTGCTGAGCTCGCAGTCCAAATCAAAAGTTAAGGAATAGGAAGACTATAGAATATTGATTGTGTCATGTGGGTCAAGCGCAGACCGCTAGGTCTTCTCAGCCACACACAAATGATCCTGTCCCTTTCTGTTGCCATGTGATGTGATTCACAGTCCAAATCAAGGTTAAGGAATCTGAAGACTATTGAACATTGATGCTTTCATTTGGGTCGAGCGCGAACCGCTCTATCTTCACGCAGCGAGTTACATTGGAGAGAGCATGAATAGGGTTTGATGTCTTTATTAAGGGAAGCACTTCTACTGATTAGCCCGTCGATTTTGCCTGCAAACAGTAATGTCCTATAATGAACTCATAAGAAAGTGAAAGACCATCGGTAGTTTGACCGAGATCAGTCTTGGGGTTGTATTGCTCTGTAGCTCATTGGACGTTTTCCTGGTCATGTAGGATGAAAGCGATTGGCCGCTGATAGATCCACTGCCGTCCTACGGGCGAGGAAGGGACGCAGTAGGCGGAAGGTATGGGAGTCTGCTATTCGGAACCAATCTCACCGACATCGTAATTACGGGTACAAAACGGAACATAGACCTCTTGTCAGATGATCATTCCTAACATGACGCGCTATAGTTTGTCTGACCCGCTTCCCTTTGGTTAGGGGATAATGGCACGATCGATGGTCAGGGTGAGCTCTGGTGGCAGAAGTTTCGCGGTGGAAAGCTCAATTACACAAGGCCTTACCTCATCGAGATCATGTACTCTGATAAAGTTCAGATCTCCAATCTTACTTTGCTCAACTCTCCATCATGGAATGTTCACCCTGTCTATAGCAGGTTCTCTCTTGTAAACCGTCAGTCACTCTGGTATTTGTCAAACTAAAACTCGTAATTTTGCTGATCTGTTATTTGCAATGCGATGCGCAGCAATGTGATTGTTCAAGGCATCACCATCCTTGCCCCAACAAATTCGCCGAACACCGACGGGATCAACCCAGGTAAGCATTTGAAAATTGGGAAGAAGTCATTAGCATTCACAATCATCATTTCACTGACACCGAAACCGTTTGCATACAATGCAGACTCCTGCACGAACACCAAAATAGAAGACTGTTACATAGTGTCCGGGGACGACTGTGTCGCCGTCAAGAGCGGTTGGGACGAGTATGGCATCGCATACGGGATGCCGACGAAGCAGCTTGTGATCAGACGGCTCACGTGCATTTCCCCGACCAGCGCAGTGATCGCTTTGGGGAGCGAAATGTCAGGAGGGATCGAAGACGTCAGGGCAGAAGATATCCTGGCAATCAATTCGGAGTCTGGAGTGAGAATCAAGACAGCCATCGGAAGAGGTGGGTATGTGAAGGACATATATGTGAAAGGAATGACCATGAGAACCATGAAGTGGGTCTTTTGGATGACGGGAAACTATGGCTCACACGCCGACAACAACTACGATCCTAATGCGCTTCCACTAATTCAGAACATCAACTACCGCGACATGGTTGCTGAGAATGTCACGATGGCAGCTCGGCTGGAGGGGATCGCAGGGGACCCATTCACAGGGATTTGTATATCGAATGTGACGATTGGTTTGGCGCAGAAGCCGAAGAAACTCCAGTGGAACTGCACTGACATCAGCGGAATTTCCAGCAGCGTGGTGCCTCCGCCATGCAATGCATTGCCTAATCAGGGGCCGGAGAAGCTTCCGGCTTGTAATTTTCCGGAGGATAGACTGTCCATTGATGAGGTTGAAGCTCAAGTGTGCTCTTACGAAAGGAAGCACTGGTGACAGTAGAGATTATCCATTTTGTGTGGAATTTATGCCTTTCTATTGATCACACTTTAAAAAGATATGAACTCATTACTAAAATGTTCATAACCTCGCTAGAGGATCAAAGCTCCTGCATCTCACAATGCTATATCAAATTACAGAACTGCAAGTCCAAGTCCAATCTCTTGTGAACGTGCTCCCGTGTTTGTCTAACAAAACATGAATTCGATGATTGAACGTCCGTCATATCAATCAAAGACTTCAGCTAATTTAACAATGACACAAGATAGACACAAACTATCACTTATAATGTAGGCATGACAGCTAAAAACTTGTCAGTAAGTTGGGTTCCTCGGTCACGAAGTAAGAGATCAAGAACTTAAACACTGATAATATCACAAGACGGTAAAAAGCCAGAGAGAGCCTAAGCTAAAAGAAAATTATGCAGCATGATGAATTTTCTACTTCTGCACCGAACAGGATAAATTATTAACTTCTTTGTCACAAACACGATGTTAACAACGATTATATAAAGACAATCTTGGCTGAGCTGGTATAGTAGCATAAAGGACAGAAGTATAAAATCTCTTGAAAGACACCTAATTTGAAACTATAAGGAAAAACAACCCCATTGACTCAGTCACCCTTCCTATTACCGCCCTACAAAATTCATGGCTATTAATCTTGTCAACCATTCAAGCCAAATCTGAGCTAGCTGATGCAGCACCATATCCACCACCTCCACGGCCGAAGCCTGGTCTTCCACCAGGTCCCTGAAATTTCAAATAAAATATAAAAGACATAAGTTTCTCCATGGATGGGCAACATAGAAGACAAATACCTAACTTGTAAAAATGCTATTACTTCCTCCTAATAAAAACGATCATTCGTGAGTTCCCATCTTAACAACAAAATGATGAAAGCAGAACAAACAGGGGAAAGTCTGCAGTCCTGTTGGCAATAGTGTGCCAAAACCACAAGATCTAGTATAAAGTGTGCATGTTTTGTTGTTCACTTTCAAAAATACTTGCCAGAGAAATATTAATTAAATATATAGCCCATCAAACCTAATTACATTACATGGACAAATAAAGTCTGGCAAGAGAATCACAGTCCAAAGGCAACCTCTTTTGCATGTACTATCAATGTAATAAAACGAGGGGACACAGAATATCATCATACAATCTCAATGGGCTAAAGATATTATCACAAAAAGAATTCGGCAGATCTACGTCATTAAGAGTCCTAGCCAAGCTCATATAATAAATAACAAAAATCCGCAAGGAGGACCATGGTTCGGGTAATAATAACATGTGAAATCTGAAAAAGCAATATCTCATTGTTGCCTTTAAGAAATATCTCACCCCAAATGAAGGGCGGTAGTCAGCAGGTGCTCCACCCTTGTCACCGAACTCACCACCAGGTCCTCTAGGACCTCCACGATAACCTTCACGGTCACCAAATCGTCTTTCTCCCTCAAATCTTGGTGGGCCACTGTTATCAATCAGCAAGAAATGAAGCAGAGTAAGCAAATCTCATTATGTGAAACTTATGGAGCAGAGTTCACAGTTCACTCTTTACAGAAGGCCGATTGGCCAAGGATTCTAGAGAAACCACAGATGCAGAAATCTGATAACCAAAGGCGTGACTATACATACAACTTCCTGACAACAATAACAATCACTAAGCCTTCTTCTGTTAACTGGGCAGCAAAATAGATCCTTCAACCCTACATTTCCATTCTAACGTCATATCTTCGTAGCTGAACATCTAAAGGGAGTCAAGTCATTTGTCCAAAACGACCTTATGAAACTGCCTTGTTATCAATGAAAACCACACCAACTTTCCCTCGAATATATTTGGTTATAGTACTATAGTTTCTAAGTGTCCACCATCAACCCCTTAGTGACAAAACTAATGAAAGGTTATATTAACAACTTTACTGTGTAGTATACATACCGGGGACGATCACCAGGTGGACCACCCAAGGGCCGACCAAGTGGCTTAGCTTGTTTCTTCAGGGTGGCAGGGACAATTTCAGAAGGGAGGTTGAGGTAGGTTCTCAGAAACTCAATCCCGTCATTGGTGAGATACCAATAATAGTGCATCCAAGCAAACGTCTCCGTCACATACTCCTTTGATTTGAAGCTCTGCATAAGCTTTATCACCTGCAGGTTTGGGACATCTATTTCCGGGTGCTTTGCGAGATTGTAGTCCTTCTTCGCAAAGCAAACTCCCTCTGAAATGGAAAAAAAAAATAAAAATAAAAAATAAAAGAAAAGGAGCCCATCAAGATGTGAAATCCACTTATGAAAGGACTAATCAGAAACCCAATTCCAATATCATACGAACAATCATGCACCCTAGACAAACCCACGAATCTAATCGCCACGTACATATATATCCACACAAAATGCATAACTATGAGATCCAGATAAACGCTAATTAGGAGGCCAGCCTTCATCCGCTAATCAGAAAGGAGTTGCAACTATGGAGCCGAGAACGGGTAAATGCATATAGGATCACACCACGACTACAAAACAAGCAAATCTCAACGGAAAGCAAGATCCACGCATCACAAACGAATGACGACGGCGTGGGATGCTCAGCAGACATCATCGTACTCACAAAATAACCACATGCCCATGTCCAACGTACCTTGGAAGAGGTACTTCGAGATCTCACGGCGGTTCTTCTCAGGAATAATCTGAAAAGAAATTCACGAAAGGACGACAAAAAACAAACAAGTGAGATTTCCCAATTCATCCTAAGAAGCCAAGAAAACAGGTGGGGAAGAGCAATCTGATGTTCTGTAAATCCATGGAGCTCCCCAAATCAGAAACAACACTTCAATTCAACAAAACCCACAAAACCCAGGAATCCCTTCACATGTTATCCACAGAAATAAGGTTAGATAGAGAGTACCATGTTGGCGATGAGCAGAGCACGGTGTACACAGGAAGCGACGGCAGCAACGAGCGAAAACCCAAGAGCTATGCCGCAGAAACAGGTGCAGCTATTGCAGGAAAAAACCCTAGAGATTAGTTATCAAGGGAAGGAAATCGATAGGTCCGGTGGGGGTTTTAGGGTGAGGGGTAGTATGGGTATTGTCCATCCGGGCTTCCTTAGTTCTATGGAGTTTTTCTTTTTAATTTCTTTTTGGGTATTACTTAGATTGCATTTTGATCATCTGAAATTTTTTTTGTTGAATAAGATATGAGTTAAATATGATAATAATGGGATTTGTGAGGAGATATTTGGTATATGTTTGAATATGGATATAGGATGATAAGAGATGCAACAAAAAACTGTCTGAACTTTCGATTATCATCGATTACTTATTAGTCTTCACACTGCACTCTAATGACATCAATCGGGTGTAAGTTCTCCAAAGAGTCCAAGAGACCATGGCTTTTTGCCAGCATCACTCACGAGGCAGATCTCAGCATCCTTCTAATCAAATCATCAATCTTACTCATTTTTCATAGTTCTTTCAGCCAAACTGTCTTAGACCAGCCCTGTTTCTCCCCTTCGTGCTACCTTTCTTTTTCTTCGCGGCCTCTTACTTCTCGCTCTCCCTCCCTTGCAAAGAGTCTGTCACCTCTATGTAGATTATCTATTCAAAGATCCAAATCAAACCGAACCCCCTAATTCAGCAACAAGATCATGTTAGAAAAATCTCAACTTGAGCAAATTCTTACACACACATGACTCAACAAGACAAGAACATGAAAAAGGAAGGATCGACGTTAGCCAAAATTCGTATCACCCCCAACTATGAGAATGGAGATGCTAATGAAGGTGATGGAGAGTAGAATTAAGAAAATGGTAGACAATGATAATAATGGGATTTGTAATATCTTATATGGTACTTGGTATATGTTTGGATATGAATATAGGATGATCAGAGAAACAAGAAGAAATTACTTGCTCTTGACCACCGTCAATCACTTATTAGCCTTCACATAGCACACCGACGACATCTCTCGGGAAGGTTAGTTCTTCAAAGAGTCCAAGAGACTATGACTATTTGCCTGCACCGCTCAAGAGGCAAATCTCGGCATCCTTCTTATCAAATCATCGATCATACTCATCCTCATAATTCTTTTGGCCAAACCGTCTCGGACCAGCCCTACTTCTCCCCTTCTTCCTACCTTTCTTTTCCTTCGTGGCCTCTTCCTTCTTGCTCTCTCTCTCTCTCTCTCTCTTTTGCATAGAGGTGATGGCCTCTATGTAGGTCACCTATTAAAAGACCCAAATCAAACCAAACCCTCAATTCAGCAACAAGCCCACATTAGAAAAATTTCAACTTGAGCCAATTCCTACACACACATGACTCAACAAGACAAGAACATGGAAAAGGAAGGATTGACGTTGGCCAAAATTAGTATCACCCCCAATTGTGAGAATGGAGATGCCAATGAAGGCAATAAAGAGCAGAATTAAGATAATGGTAGACGCACGGGCGTCACTGTCGCCATTGGACGACAGAATCTCTTGCAAACTCTGTGTGTATATTCAATAGTTTCGACAATGATAGAAAGGCACCAGTTTCGAGAGAGGCGAGCTCGCGGTTCAGACCTCGAACGGTGGTCGCAATCTCCAAACGTAGGAGCTTGAGGCCCAATTTGAGGCAACCCTAGATATAGGGTCCTCTAAGGTTGGCAACCTTCGATCTGATGTTGCGCGTTAGTCTTCAACATTCTCCGACGGTAGAAGCTCGCATGTAATTCTCTCTGTATTGAGTCTTTCCCCCTCTCTCTTAGCTCACATTTTTCTTCCGAGAAAATTGTCCAAAAAGTCATAAATTTATTACACTTTTATCAATTCAATCATAAATATTTTAAATTTTGCCAATTGAATTTTAAATCTTTTGAAAATTTGTTAATATAGTTCATTTGGTCAAATTTTGTTTGAAATCACTGACATAAATATTGACAATTTTACATGACACAGTCAATATTAATGTGGATGAATTTTTTTAATTTTTAATCTTTATTGTCTTTTTTCTTTTCTTTTTCCTTCGCCAGTTGCCCTAGTTGGGATCCAACAAGGGCAATCTCGCCAATCCTAGGCAAGGCTCACCCTCGCTAGATTTGGCAAGGTTGAGCCTCGCTAGAGGTCGACAAGGGTCAACTTCCCTAACTTTGGGAGTGGCTCTACCTCGTTGATTTGGGAGGGCGAGCGGGGCTCCAAGGTTGGCAAGGTAGCCCTTGTTGGCCTTTGGCAAAGGCAAGTCTTGCCACAAGCTGGTGAGGCTATATTGGCAAACTGTCAAATGGCTTAAGACTTAATTGGCTAAATAGAAAATGTTTATGGCTGAATTAATAAAAGTGCAATTAATTTATGACTTTTTATACAATTTTCTCTTTTCTTTTCATTTTATTTTTTAAAATCCTCATACTATCGGACTACATCCCACCCTCTATGTGGGAATTTTTTATCCGGATTATATCTAGGTATACTTGAAGTTCGTGTAACTCTAAACACCATATACGATATAAGTTATCATATCCGAGGCTACTTCCATCCACCAAATGTAGTCTTAACAATTTCCTAAACTTTGCCGCAATTGTTAGCACACGTTTACCTCTTAACTCTTAAACCGGTACATTTTTCCTAAATTTTCATTCTGTTGTAACCGTGAAGCCCGCTATTATATTATTATTAACATGTGTAATGTAAATGACTTTTAAGGGGTAAAAGCATATTTTCATCTGACTATATTGAAGGGAATCTCTTTTTTTGCACTCAATTTTTTTTTTTTGTAAAATTAAAAAAAAAATAGGGAAGAATAAATTTTCTAAAATACGACCATTGCAGAAAAATAATAAATATCATAATAACATTAAAAACCTTTGAAAATTGATGGATATAATATTAATAGAACTAATGGGATATTAAGTAAATTTAAGAGGATAATTATTGCCAAAAGAAAAATTACTGGTCAATAAAAATAAGTTAAAACAGAATCACCTTATGTGTCGATGAGGTCACTTGTGATGAGATAATAAAATTTTAAATTATTTCAAATATCATAGGGAGGGATTTGCCGTGTTGTAATGTAACACAGAAGCAAGAGAGCAACCGAGTCTCTCTCGTTCAAATCCCCAATTTTTTCATATTTGGGACGTACGTCGCATCTGGGGATCACATCAAGTAATACATACGCATTACTTCACAAACACAACTTGGAAACTATTTATAAATCTGGGCACTATCGAAACGTGAGAAAAGGACATGTTTTTTTTCTGCTTCCCAAATAATAATGCATGCTTTGCAGGGAATATTTCGTGGACAAGAAGTGTCCGGATACTTCAAAAGAGTGCTTCCCACACATTCTTATCTTATCTTTCAAGCATACAATCCGATAATAGTTGCATAGTTAGGAGTTGCTGTCTGAATAACACGGGGTCGCTATCAGCAGATTTCCATTTCGTATACTTGCCGGAGCCAGGAAACCAACCCCTCTGCTACATCATGGAACAGCAGTGAACTGTGGAGAAACCATGACATGTGAAAGTTCCTAAGTTTACGAACTCTTTCGGAGTTTTCGCTCATCATGGTTCAGAACAAATGACGGTTCTGCTCCGAGTACGTAAAGAGCTCAAGACTTAGATGTCCGTGATGATTAGGGGGTGCTCGGGTGGAGAGCACGGAACAATCCCTACCCTTAGATTGCATGGGTTTGCGCAAGGCGCCCGCCAAATTCAAGGCGTTGAAGAAGGTTCGGGCTTGTCCATCCCCATGAGTCTGATTCAGATGAAATTTATTGCAGCATGAACATGATTAACTGTAGAGTGCAATACTGACGATTAAACATTTGATGTTTGGGTTATATACACATAACGCTGCTCAAAGGCGACACAAATTTTCTAGCTTACTGTAAGACACAGTTACTTATTTGAAGTTGCTTGTGCTTTCATCCTGTGAAGACTGTAATCGTTATGCACAATTGAGAAGGTGCCGCACGGTGATGACTGATGACCTCAGCATATTAAATGTGGTTTAGTCTTATTGCAAACTAGAGGAAATACCAAACGCGAAAAATTACAGCTTATGAGTCGATCGCTTGTAACATTATAGGATTGCATAATCTATATCATACAGTACTACATGCATAGGAATTTCAAGAAAATTTACGTAGTTTCATATCACATATTGTCTGTTTATGGAATTTCAATGAGTCTTTTTGAATTAGATTTTTTAACATAAAATAACTAGTTATTGATAAATGTTGATATGTTGTGTGTATCCACGGGGTTTAATCATGCCGAAAGGTTTAATACTATCGACAAAATCAATTGAGTGCAAAACAAAGCTAGTATTCAGCACCACCCAAAACCAGTCGCAAAGAATGAGATAAAAAAACCACCATTCACCAAAATCAAGGTCAAACCGCCGCTGTTGCGTTGCTTTTATTCTTCTCTGTTTTCATTGTCCAAAACATCGCATGCATTTGTGGCATGCCTTCCTCATCAATCACAAGTTACATAAACATTCGTCTTCAGTTCAGTTGAACAAACATGAAAGAAATGAAGAAAATGAATAACCAAAAGTCAAAAGCCAAACTCAATTCAAGCCTCAAGCATCATTTTCGGGAACTCTTCGTCAGAGAGAGAGAGAGAGAGAGAGAGAGAGAGAGAGAGAGAGAGAGATTAGAGAGATGAAGGGAAGGAAGACATAGTAGAAGCTCCTGCAGTTGATGAAGCCGGCACAATGTCTTCTCCGCCGAAAGGCCCTTCCACATTATCCCACAAGAGAAAATTTGGGCACTGGTGGGATTCGACCCATTCGTTCAACTCCTGCCTCTGAAAGCATTCTAGGGCTATTCGATCTCCTTCCTCATCGATGTTACTAGATTGTGCTCCGATATTCAACATGTTCTCTACATTTTCTATCAATGGTGGCAAATAATTAGCATCCGCGCTTCCACTTGTATAAGGCGGGGGAGGTGGCAGAAGTGTGGTGTGGAATTGCTGGTGATTTAAGTTCCAGGTGCCGGCGGAATTCACCGTGACTGCTTCAGTGAAAAGCTCTTGTTGTTCGTTACTCTCTGCAAGCCCTTCGAGCGAGGCAGTATCGAACATAAATAAAGGACAAGGGGAAGAAAATAGGGTTTCCTGTACGGGCATCTTCGCTGCCATTAAATCCGGCATTGCGCAGCTGAGTTGATTTGAGCTGTTGCTCAAAAGGGAGTGCTCGGAAGACGTACTGGGAGGAACATTTGTCAGAGAAGCTGGGGAAGGCTTTCGAATTTTCTTCTTGATCCATGAATTCCAGTAATTTTTTATCTCGTTGTCTGTTCTCCCAGGCAAGTGGCTCGCAATATGAGCCCATCTGCATCGATAACATTTCACAATCAAACATGTGGAGCGAGAGAGAACCATAAACTATCATAATGAAGTGTTTTTTTGTTTGCTTATCTAATCAACCTAATTCAATTCTTCTTGTATTTCTTTCATTATTTTTTAATGGCGTTGTATATGTACATTAGAATCACAAGGGAGAAGAAAATGTAACTAGTGGGGCCGAAATGTGACTGAAACTTATGTCTCAACCTATGACTATGTCCTTCTAACGCCTCCCATACAATGCAGGTGATAGGGGCTACTAGGACCAGATTTGACTCTGAGCTTGTTTCTAGGTATTTAATCAACATATAATACGGTAACTTAAATTAAAAGCTTGTACTGAAAAAGTTCAGTGGCGAGTCAATTTCCATGGAAGTTTCCAAGGACTCCACTGTATAGTGATGAGGAAAAGAATTGTCCATTTCGACTCTCGTGCAATAAAGCCATGACACACAACGCCAGAATCATGAAAGGTTCCCAACAAAAGGCCAATATGCTTGCATTTCGAGATGTAAATTTGGTAGGACGATATTAGGGTTTGTAATCTTTTTTTTTTGGGGGGGTTGTTTTCCATTGATTTGATGTATGGTTTGGAAACGAATGAATAGAAATCTTAGAAATTAAGAGATGATGATATGATGGTGCTGATGAAGGAAAACGATGAACCTGTTGCCTACGACCCCATGGAGGCTGATGATCAACTTCTCCTCCTCAGGAGTGAATCTGCCTCTCCTGATGTCGGGCCTCAAATAATTTATCCACCTCAACCTACAACTCTTCCCACATCTTTGAAGCCCTGAGAAAAGGTGAACGACGAGACCCATAAATCATGTTTGATGAAGCCCAACATTAGAGAAGAAAAATTCATGAGAGAGAGAGAGAGAGAGAGAGAGAGAGAGAGAGAGAGAGAGAGAGAGAGCAAACACTGACCAGCTTTCTCAGGGACTTCGCTCCAACAGCCATAGCCATGAGTGGTGATGTATCTGATGAGCTTCTCGTCTTCCTCAGGAGACCAAAGCCCTCTCTTCACCTTTTGCTGGTTGCAGCATGAGTGGTGACCCATGTTAAATATACTTGCTAACTTTAATTTTGTTAAAAGCTTTCGCACTCCCTCTTTCTCTCTCCCTCTCTCTGAAGGTGTGCTGGGATTTTGTCTGCACAGAATTAAATGAGGGGGTTATATATAAATGAACTCAACTCAACTCAACTCAACTCAACTCACTCTCTCTTCTCTCTCCTGTGCGTAGGGTTTTAAAGAACGACGAGAGAGGGAGAGGGAGAGGCAGGGAGACAAGACACAAGTACAGGGAGGAAGTGAGAGCCGACATTTGCACCGGATGAAATGCTCTCGAGTGGGGTCCATGTTTCCATCTAACCCTAAAACGACCTGCCATCAAACTCTTATATTCCCCTTCTGATTTAGTGTGTCCCCGTGTGGTCACTTTTTTCTACGTAGACTTGGATCATTGTAACAAACTCCACGTACGTCATTCAGGCTCTCATGCCATTACATGTTGTTTCACGAACCTCGGCCCCTCTCTCTCTCTCTCTCTCTCTCTCTCTCTCTCTCTCGCTAGAGTTCTCTATTGAAGTCTGTTTCTTGTTTTTTTCCGTTCTTTCAAACACGCCAAACGACGTTAGGATAATCCATGCTCATATTAGGTCATTCTAGAAATAAGATCATAGGTACATAATAGGGAATTTCTTGTCTCACCAAATTCGACCAAACGGAATATGGATGATCAAATGCAGCCTCCGCTGCTTATCAAATGAGACCTTACCTATCTGTGAAGAAATCGAGGGATGCCCTCATCAAAGCAGAAAAAAAAAAAAAAAACCAAGGTGTTATTGATTGAGAATATCGCCATATTTAACTATCGCCTTCTGTATTTGTAAGGCAGCTGCGGCAACAAGATATCAATAATAACCCATGATGATGCTTATGTTACGGTCTTCTAGAGTTTAGCGGGATCGGATGGTTTTTCCCGGTGCTAAGCAACATTGACTGGCGGTACCATCCGCAACTCTTTTTGCAAATTTTTCTGTCTTTTCAATACACATATTACACACGTTTTATGAATGCAGTGTTATAGTTCCAGTTTCTTTGGTATTTCTAAATAACAAGAGTCAACTATGTCGGCTCGAAGGGTATTTGGAAAATCCTTTGGTTATAACTTTTCTTACTCTATCTTTTAAAAGTAAATCTCTTGTTTAACTTTGGTTATTTTTAAATACTACAAAATAAAAACTAAGATATAACTTATCGCTCGAAAACATCAAATTTGCTCAAATTCAATTTATCAACGATCAATGTGGATCGGAATACCGTTACTTGTCAACTAATTATTAGATGTCAACTCATTCTTAGATCCACGGCTATAGTACACCTCAGCACAATGGCAGCTTTCATCACAAAAGGCATACAGCCCAAAACAAAATTATAGTAATAGATTCAGTCAAAGACAAGTCATCCACATCGAGAGTATAAGATTAAAAAGTAATTAATTCCCCTTGCCCTGAAGACGAAATGGGTTCAATTCACCCAACAAAGCACACACCAATGATTAAAAAGGTGTTTCTTGAAAAAGAATAATTGCTACTACTTTCTTCTCATAGGAGTCCAAGCATGTCTATAAGCTATGTATGATTAATTCTCTTAATTGCACCCGCAAATATTCCACCCGGTGATCTCGTAAAGAGTCATCTTCAAATTGCATGACCCTCTTCCTCGTGGCCAACATTTAAAATTAGCTTCATGTAACAATGAAGAAGAAAACGAAAAAAAAAAAAAAAAAAAAACGAAGAAAAACCAGATGACTTAGGCAACAATGCAAGCTTCAAACATTCAAGGAAGATGTAGATTAGAATATCTAAAAAATTAGTCTATTATTGCTTTCAATTAGTTTTGACTTATTACGTCCTTTTAATTGCTTGATTCAAAAGATATAAACGCATTTGGTGGTAGGAGACGACAACACCCCCACCAATTCCCCCTACGTACGTAGCATGGTTTGACGTCACTTAATCATATTGGTTGGTTGATTACGTCATGTCTCGAGACGACCCCCTCCAATATGATATGTTCTTAATTTTTATTTTTATTTTTTCACCTTGCTTGATTTTAGATGAAGATAAAGTTTTCAATTGGGAGGATGATTTAGCAACTAAATCCAGAGCATCAATACTGGGTTATGTCCACTTGCTTTTTGGCTTCTTGGGTACGAATTTTGTTACGAATTAATGAAATTTTGGTTATTTTCTTTTAACCCGATTTGTATTAAATGATGATGAACGCTTGTCTAATGAAAATTCAAATTCAACATCGTCTACACACACATGACATTCATTTTTTTTCGAATTTAGTAATTGCAACTGCTATATTGATAGGTGGAATTCTTATACTTGTTATGGAAACAAATATTAAAGATACTCCTATTAAAGTCTTTCGTATCGTTTCATGTATATCAATTTTATCCTATCTAGTGGTATCCATAACATAATTCCATTCATTAATAAGCATGCTTATTCTCTAATATTTTTATTATACTCCAAATATTTATAACTAACATCTCTATACATTTTTACTTGGTCCTGATAGCTGCTTTGAAGGTGAGAAGTTGTGACAACCACCCTAGGAAGAGGAGACCTCAAAGTTTAATTTAAGACTAACAAATGTTGACACATTACATGAGAACACCACTCAAGCATGACACCAATTTATTGAGAAATATTCGAGTTAGATACAACACAACATAATTTGACACGTTCTTTAAAAAAAAAAACATAATTTGACATGTTTTCATCGATTTTTAATGACACGGATAATCGATGCAAGCATCACATGAGAATGCCAATTGCCAGCCCTAGTATTGATTTATCTTTTGAAATGCTTATTTTTATTTTTGGATAATATGGTTACGGAGTCTCCCGCTTCATTTCTTGAGGTCTCGCATTATTGCTGATTAATGCGCTAATAAAAGATAAATTATTTGCTGACGGGTATTAAACAACTGTCATACATCTCTCCTGATGAATGAGTTGATTTGTGCAAAGTGGACAAATTAGATCTGGATTGCAGTGCTTATAAAAATTATAAATACTTGTGTTGCAATATCAGTAGCTTTCTCTACGTAAATTTCTCCGATCTTCAAGTTCCAAAGCTTTTTAGTTCTTGTATAGAGTATAATCTATTGGCTTAGAAATAGCCTCATCATGCAGCCAACCTTCATCAAAGGCTGAAGCACTTGAGGAACCTATCGAAGTAAAATCGCACATATGTCCATTGCTAAGCGCTTAAGTTTTTCGTTTTTTCAACTCTGTAGCACTCTTAAATTCATTAAAATCCGGCGTTGCAATACATACTTGACTTGAACTCACACATTAAATTCACAAGTCTCATGAACTCGAGGTTCATCTGAATTTAAACTAGGTTCATCTGAATTTAAACATCTTCCACCTCCTACAGGCTTATACAAGAAAGCAATTGGGTTGTTAGGGGTGAAGTTAGGTGCTTGTCTTGAGATATTTGGGAAGCACCGACGCATTTCTCTTTATGAATAAGCTGGATTTGTAAAGATAGAAAAGCCACAATCCAGATTTTACTCAATGGCTGGCACAATGTCGGAAAACCAATCTTCCAATTGTCTCTTTTCAAACCCTAGGCACGGACACAGATCACAATGACAAAGCATGTATATGACCATCAACACATGCGAAAACTACCAAAATTCTTTTTTTATAATATGCGCGCATGTGTGCCAAAGTCACAAAAAAGATTACCACAACCCTATTTAATTACTCAAATCATCATGACATGGAACAGGAGGTATTTCTAAGAAACCCTCATCCTCAAGCCATATCAATCGTGCCTATACGTAGATGTCTTTTCCAAAAATGGATGGAGAGAGAGAGAGAGAGAGAGAGAGAGAGAGAGAGGCGAAAGCGATGGGGTCTGTTGATTGATGTGAATCATCCACCACACAATGATAGCGAAGATCCAAGAAGTGACTTTTGCTTGGATAAATCGCAAGCCAGCTTTGAAAGTAATGCGATTATCATTTTATAAAGAGACCCTTTTAAAGAGAGGGATTCGATGATTATCATTATAACTTAACTTTAAGGAGGAGCAAATGGGAGTGGCCAGGAACGGGCCTACCACAAACACAAATATATCGAGAGAAGGGAAGAAGTTTTAATTGCCGATGAGGGAGAAAAGCTGTGGGGACTTGGTCTTATAAAGCATGGTTGGTTAACTGATTAAGTCATGGATGTAATGTCACTGCTTCGTGAGCTTGTCGAATGGGATTACATTAAATTAAAATCGAATTAATTGTGGTCCTCACGATCTCCTGCTTATGCTGTCCGTGCTCTATCTAATTTAATAATGCCGTGCTACATCACCATGATTAAGAATGATTAAATCCTCCCCCTTAGTTGTACCCCACCATGAATCTTCACATGGACCCTTTCGCCTTTTTCTTTTGCTTCCCTTTATATGAGGTGATCTTTCTCGTCCCCACCATAAATCCTTGGACCCCATTTTCCTTCCTTGGAAGTTTGGCCTCAGAAATATCTCAAAGGAGAGATTATGAGTAACAAGTGGAATCTAGCTAATTACTTTAACCTAATTCTGCTTTTGAGAAAAGGCGGAATGATGAAATTGGATTGTGCTGTAGATTGCAATTGTATGCTTGATCTTTATATCGCCAAAACTATGTACAGCATGACTTCAATTGGCATGCCGATAGATCAGGCCTCAGATCTTCATCCTCTCAGTTTATTGTTGGTTAATTGGTCGACCCCATAATGTCTAAACATTTTATTGGTACATTTTGGACTCACTTATTTTGTTCGACATTGATTAGGTGAGTCGAACTAAAGGTGATCTCTCGAGGAGTAGTTTAGACAAGGTCGATTCGTGGGTCGTGGAAATTTTATTCCAAATGGTAAAGTCAGGCCCAATGGTGGCCCTAAGGTGTAGAAAGCATCGAAGATATAAATGGAAAGCAAAGGGTACGTGTGGGTCTAGTCGTCGGGCTGGGTGGAGCTCCTAAGTGAGCCATTTCTTAGGCCCATGAAACTTGATCCTTTTATTATTAATCGGGCCTAGGCAAGCCTATTCCTAATACTCAAGCCTGCCCATTTGGCCGGATGTCGAAGCCATCGAGCCTCCAAGTCAATGATTAACACTAGGTTTCAATTAGAGGCGATCAATGGGCAGATTCGAGCTAGCCTAACCAGACATTTCAATTGTGTCTAATTGGTTATCCTAGGTTACCCATAAGAATAAATATATAAAATTCTCGGGTCGGGCCAATCTTTGTAATAAGCTTCGTCCAAGCCCGCGCAAAAGTGTCCTCTGGGCACATGTGGCTTGAGCGGGCCGATATGGTGTCAAGTCTAAGTTGAACCAATGCTTTTACAACTAAAACTTAACTAATCAGCATTAAAATTTCATTTAGAGTAGTAGGGCTAAGGATATGCAGTGAGAGGATATGTAATCCGACTACTTGCGCCATTTTGGAAGGCATCAATTGCATTGTTAATTATAATAAGAATTTTGTTATTATATGCTCTACGATTGAATTGAGGCTTCGTTCATTTGTGGAAAATTTAATATATTCGGAACATATATTCCATGAATTCATTTTCCAAAAAATTGATAATATTTTTTTTTTATTTTAGTTGAAACTTGAAAAGGAACCGGAAAATACTTTCCGTCATTTGGAAAGAAAATTTTATTATATTTTTTTGAAAAAATGTGAATAATTCGGGCACTAGTAACATGGGCACGTGGAATTGACAAATCAAATAGAGGCATTGAGGTCCATAGAAGTCGAGCTTGAGACCATGATGCCCATACTTGGGCTCCCTAGCTTTTAGGCAAGGTCCACCAAGGTCGAGCCTCGGACACTAATAGTGCTTGTGCCTGAGTACTCGATGCCTAGGTCCATGGAGGCAAGGCCCGAGACCCTAGTGCCCATGCATAGATCCTCTCTTGTCCAGCTTCTAGTCTATCAAGGCCGAGCAAAAGGAATGAGCATTGAGGTTCCCGTGCCCAAGCACAAAGTCTTTAGTCCAAGTGCGGTGTCTTGTTATATTTTGAAAAATGATTTCTAATTTTTGAAAAAAGAAAGTCATTTTCCTGTAATTAAACATAGATTTTTTGTTAATTAGGAAAAGATTTTTTGTTGATTCATTTTCTTAATCAATTTAAATGCTGAATTTAAGACAGCTGATTTTCTAGAAAAAGTTTTTCACAAAACAAACGAAATTGAAGTCTGATTTTATTTTTCTTTTGAAAATGGAAAAAGTGAGGTTGAGAGTGCTTTTAATGTCTTATGTGTAAAGTTACAACAATATACTTATTTCAGAAATTTTGGAAACGGAGACTTAATCATACATAGTGGATTCAACTATGGTCGTCACTTGTACGACTTGATTACAAGTGGTAGAATGCTATTTGTCTTTCCAAAAACAACGTTACTAAATATCTTCAAGCGGTCCCATGTCGAAATTAAAATCAAATGCGTTAACATAAAGTCGCCGGCTCTAGCTGCTGCCCTTCGAGTGACGACACGGGAATCAGTGATGTGATGACAGAAACATAATTACATTGAATAGCAATTTGGGTGTTTGGTTTCTGAGTTAATAAACATCCTCTCTTTAAGTTCCGCTTATTTGAATGATCATCATTGATTTTAGGAATTATTTGTAAAGCAACGTCGTGAATCAATTGTCACAACCTTGTCATCCATCCTTAATATGGAAAAGGTACATCTTGGTAATCTCTATTTATGGGTATTATTCTAGTGATCGTAATACATTCATATCATTCGACCTAACAATGTCTTCTACGTATTGCATGCAAAGTAATTTTGCCTTGATGGATCTCCCTCATCGTTTAATAAAAGCCCTCGGACGTTGCTCGCTAGTCTGGTGGAATAGGAACTAGCTTTTTAAAAGGCACCAATCTCTCCCCCCAAAAAAGAAAAAAAAAAATGGCACCAAAGTCGTCGTGCGAAGACCTCCAATTCACGCGGCAAGGGAATCTATCACTTCCTACAGTAGTGTCTTTGACGCAACTACATATGCATGTAGCGCAAGTGCGATTCGCTCCACTAGGTTTTGTCAGAAAATTTCTGCCCCGCTTTTTGGACATGTAGCAACACGTTATGGTCTTCGATAAGTCCGAGACAAATCACACGATATAACAACGATCGTTCGGAAAGTTGAAGGGCATCACCTCCACCTCTAACGTTTGGGAAAAGACAGGAAGAATTAAGATTGATTCATGTGTGATGGGTTGATCGAATTGATTGGCATTTATTATGTTGAAGCTAAAAATGGACAGCGCGATCGCATGCCAATCCGTGTGATGTTCTTGCTCCTATGTGACACGGAAGTCACATTTCTACTCTCCTTTTTCCACATCGTGCCCTGTGATTGAGTGACCGAGTCCCCCGATCTTTACTTTTCCTTAGCCCCCGACACGATAAAAAGGAGAGTCGCCATTGACGAAGCTCAGGCATGCAGTAGAGCTTCACGGACATGGACGAGCTCCCTCTTTGGTTCTTTTCACGACCTCTCGGAAAGGAAGACAGCGACCCATAACCGACTGATCTACCGTGTGGCCCGTGGAATTTTTTAACTCCCAGATTCTCTATTTTTTCGAAGCAAACCCTACCATCTCTAGCACTGAGCAGGAGGACAAAGAATATAATAATGAGGGCTGCCCTACCAAAAAGAGAACCCCGATGTTAAACGAGCAAGATTTTCTATAATCTAACGTCTGGTAACGTTGATTGAAATGCATTCACGTTGTATGTATTGACTAAATGAATTTACCCTTTCTTCAAGTTAGAGGATCTGAGAAATTTTCGGGAAAAATCGAATTATTAGGATGCTCTCGAGGTGGACGGTGTGTTGGCCCATCTTTGGCATACACATCTGGCGCTGCTGCCAACGATCCTCCATGTTCCCCTCCGCATTTCCAAAAAATTATGAGGATCATTCTCTATTGGTTGCAACTAAGGACACTCCTCTGATCTATATCCGTAATGTCCGCAATGAAAGCAAATCAAATGAATGCCTTGGTATCTGAGATTCGACATCCGAACCTCGTGGTCCCTACTTAATAGAAAGATAACTTGTCGTGTGCTTTGGGCAAAATTAGAGAAATCGTCATATTTTAATGTTATGCGGTCTTGTGAAGGATAAATAAGTATAAAATTCACCGTTACAAGCATTGAGAAAAGGGATTTCATCGTCTAAGTTTCCCTTCGACGAAACCTCGCAAGAATCGATATGGGTTTCTTGTCGATCATCCATCTGCCTTCGAGGACCATGCGAACACACCAATCAGCTTTCGTTCTCTCTCTTTTGGACATATTTCATGTTGTCGAATGAAGTATCATTTCATCAGATAAATCATAGGACGATTCATTCCTCATTCCTACACGGGAAAAGGCAACAATGAAATTATGAAAGAAAATTGAAACCATCATATCATGTAGCTTATCCATGATGAGGAAGGTATCTCCGGGGTTCCGGTGGCCAAAGCAAGAAACCGCAAAAAGGGGTGATGTGATGATACCGACCCCAGTCAATTGCTTTCTTTGTAACTAAGGATCTCTCTTTCTCTCTCTCTCTCACTAAAGTCGGGGAGCGATTTGACTATTTTCAATGACCTTTTGTGGCCTGTGCTTATTCTGATTTCACGCCACGATCAACGCTCCGAATCAGCGCGATGCGCAGATGGGATGATGATGCTGATGATGACGACGATGATCCGAACTCTTGCAAATCCCATCTCCACCCTCCGAACGTGCCTTGGATGCAGGCCGGCCGTTCTCGAGCTCTTCTTTCTTCCTCCCTCGTCCTCTCGTACAGATCACAGCCTCACAGGTCACCCGCGAGCAGTGTCCTTTCGTCATCCTCTAGGCCATTCGAGGCTCTTGACTTCTCTCGGCCACGACGTGTGTTTCTGCCTCCATCTTATCCGGGTTCCATCGGGAATTTTTTAAGGATAATCACTCAAAAATAATCTTAAATTTATTGTGCGGTATGTTAATTCAATTCTAAACTTTTTTTTTTTAATTTTGGCTAAATCCAATCTTCAATCATTTGACCATTTGTCAATGTAGTTCTCTTGATCAATTTTGTTAGGATTGGCCAAAAGGACTACAATAGAAATTCATAAACAAATTTAAAATTAAATTGGTCAAATTAAAAAAATTTAGGAATAGACCGTCCTCATGTAATAAATTTAGGACTTTTTAGGCAATTTTACCTTTTCTCAAGACAAATGAAAAAAAAAAGAAAAAAGACCCAAGCTATACTTATTTTGACACAAATACCCTAAACGTTTTTTGTGTCACTAAAAACCCTAAATTTGTCCACTGTGACATAAAAACTCAACTTTTTTTAGTCACAAAAGAACCCTAACTTATACATGTGTGACATATATACCCTCTATTTTATTTCTATTTATAATATATTTGTCACACTAACATAAGTTTAGCGTTTTCTATAACTTAAGGTATTTATGTCATAATAGGCAAGTTTAAGGTTTTAATCACTTAAAAAGTTTGGATATTTCTATTACAACAGATATAGTTTTGGATTTTTGTGATATTAACCCTTTTCTTTTATATATCTTTATTTCTTGGTCAACTAGGGTGTTTTTGGAAAATCCTTGAACTTTAGGGAGAATTTTTTTTTCAACTATAGTATAAAGACCATAAACTATGCGGGGCAGACAAACATAATTCTATTTTAATAACGGGCAAAGTGATAAATGATAGCGCCAAGCTATTTTATTTATCTAAAAGATTTTTCTTATAATATAGCCGGCTTCCCGTGGAGCGGTTTCACATTTGATTTTCCTGAAATCTTACACTTTCGATGAATTTTCCATTTAGGGTCGTTGAGCACGTGATTTTTTACTCACGACATACAACGTCATGTGAGACGTCTCGTTAGATATTTTCTTGATTTTTCGATTACTTTGAACTTCTGGCAGGAAATAAAGACATAATTTTTTCCGTCCCTTTTGAAAATGTCAAATTCACATCAACTTTTTTTGGGGGGCCTCGAATGAAAAAAAGAAGAGATACTGCAGAGCCAATCTGTGTCGTTGGTTAGTGGGGCCCACGAAGTGATATATATAAAGCTGGCAAAAAAAATTTGAACCTTTTTTTTTAAATTAGTAATTTTTTATGAAAGTGGATACAATTCAATAGGAGCTCTAAGCCAATCAAATGTCATTGATCATAGTATGATATGAGACTATCAACCATTGTTAGCGACCTTTATCATGTGGAATTGACGAAATTATTTTATCAACAAGTACTTCCGGAACTATCGTTGAGTAATAAAATAGAAAATATACACATCTTTTTGTGCACTAACAATTTTGGTAAGAAAAGAAACAAGCATGCCTAAAAGGTATCTTGTTTGCTTTTCTGTGTTCAAGTTGCCACTGCCTTTAATTACTGAATATTCATGATCATAAAAAAATAAAATTAAAACTGTACTTACTAATTGAAATTTGATCAAGTTGAGTCATGTTGCACAAGTTAGCATCAAGCTCGAGCTCAACTCACCTCATGTGCTCAGATTTCGAAACTCCACTTGCGCTCAAATTTGAATAGAAATTCAAAACACTCGAGCTCAACCTAATTGTGCTTGAGTCAGATATAAATTTGAGCTCAAGCTTTATAAGATGGGCTATTTTCATTGCTTGTCTATATATATATATGTGGGAATAGCATGTATGTTTAAGGACTTTTTTTTTTTTTTTTTGGGTCTTTTTTTCTTGATTATAACATATCTTTTGAAATGATAATAAAATTTATTAAAGCTTGGAAGTCTATCGAGCTTAATAGCAGTGAGCTAGAGCTTGACTTGATGGAATAACTCGAGCTTTAGCTCCACCTAATAGTAAACGAGTCAATCTCGAGTGATCATCTAATTGAGTTTTAGCTATTGAAAGCGACTCAACTTGATTACCATATTGCTCGTTAGAGTCCTTGGCACTAGATGCAAAAATTAAAATGTTCCATCGAGAAACTGAATCATCATGCAAAGAAATGGTAAAATTCAACGGCGCAAATTTCTTTAACTATATCAGGTAATGTGATATATATATTTTCCCGTTTGGGGGATCGGGAGGCCGGCGTTTTCTCTGGCAGACATCCTTAAAAAAAGTCAAAAGACGTGGTCAGATGGAGAGAGAGAGAGAGAGAGAGAGAGAGAGAGGGCAGGTGGGGAGGCTGCAAGAGATGGTCGTGCGGTCGCGTCGTAGGGAATCGGGAAGGGGACGACGACCAAGTCAAAGGATTCCTCTCCTCTCCCGCGATGTTGTTGATGTTGGGGCCCAGCACCGTCCACGTGGCTTCAGACAGCGCGTTCGACGGATCGGAATCCGTAATGGGGGGGAGGAGTCGGGGCTTGCTGACTCAGCAACTGGCTCGTGACGTGGGATGCCGATGAAACCGGATTGACGAGTAAAGGCCCCCCGGGCAGGGAAAACCACCGTAATGCCACTCGCCGGTTATCTCCAAGAAAGTTCCTTTTTCTCGGCCACGGAAATAATGTTAAAATTTGGTATTGCCAAGGAAATATATCCTTTCATCCACTAGTCCAATCGCATATACTCTCCCTGCGATAAGATGTTATAGGCGACGAATATACCACGTGGTGTAACCAATCCATTAAAAGTAACATCAAGTAAGATGAAATTTGTCAAGTCCGAATAACAATAATTAGTTGGTTATACTATGTCATCCTTATCACAAGATATATAGGTTCTCCTCTCTCATTCGTGATTGTTGCAGATTCAATTGTTACTCCCATGTTATTTGAATGTAATCTGGATAGATTGACCTTACGGATATTTAGAGGTTGCAAAAGAATAAGGTATTATGAGAATTCTTTGGCTAATTAATTTATTTAATTATGAGGTTGGAGCACCTTGAAAAAAATTGGCAACTATCCATATTTGGGATGAAGAAATAAATAGAGTGCTTATTTTTTTTTTTCGAGATATTGCTATTTAACCATATATTATATGCTCATTTTATTATATCTATAAAAAAAATTATGGCCTCATAAACGCTTGTGGAGCATCAAGTAAGGTTTCGCAACTTAAAATAAAAAGATACAAGTTTTCAAAGGCAAATTTCGCTCATAGTGTAAGCTTTTAGTCATTTTAAGATACTACCCCACCTCGCAACCCGTAGAAGTCAATGCATGTTATTGAGAAGCTTATTCGGTGTATTCAATACATCAAAGTCATCACATTGTGCGAATTTTATGTGCAGCTTACTAAGATCTAAGATTAAAATGTACTCAATTCACATAAATTGGACATGTCTTATTTAATTTTCCAATGTTTCTTGGCCTCTTCCATCACAAGGGCGTCTATGATACCATTTCTATGATACCATTTAAGACCAAAGTCAATACTCACAGGTGCTAGACATCAAAGTAAGGTGTTCTCATTTTCAAATACCGTCAAACAAGGCTAAAAGGCAAAATCTATTGACTACTAATCTTTCCATCACGCATTTTCTTGCTCTTTGCTTTGCATCTTCTTGATCGTAGATTGATGTGTAATCCACACTGAAAGGTCAATTGATATGACCAAAAAGCGAGAAGATCACCTCACAAAACTCACTTGATAACTATTGGCGACCTACAAAGAGATGACCACATATGCTTTCTCTCTCTCTCTCTCTTCAATGATTGAAAACACAAGTCTCTTCTCATCCTCTTTCCACGACAACCATTTCCTTTACACCCACCACATGTGATAAGCATTGGACGGAACCTAGGCCAAAAATTCCGTCCACATGACGTTCATGTGCCGCTAGGCCACGCTCCCAAAACATCCCACAAGCCACCATAAATACAAAACCCTAAACGGAAAAGGTCCTTCCAATAATTACGGGGCACGTGAAGGGGCAGATTGGGAAAGAAGCTGAGCAGAGAATATTAGTATCTCTACTCAGTACAAGGAAGGGAAAGAAAGGAAGAACAGGAAAGCAAAAGAGGAGGAGAAACGGTCGCATGCCTTGACCACCACCCATCTCTCTCGAACGTATAACTGCCCCAACCGTCCTTCTTTAACCCTTATTATAATCCATCTCTTTTGTCTTCACTCCTCTCTCTCTCTCTCTCTCTCTCTCTCTTTTTCATTCACCTTCGTCATCGATTGTCCATCCTTTTGGGTACCAGCAACAGAGAACAAGCGAGAAGAAACGAGGAGACCCAGAAACGCCATGCCTGCCACCGAGTACCAGGGCTCCTTCCTGGGCCGCATCAGCATCCGCCGCAACCAGGTCGTCTCCATGGACGGCCACCATGAGCAGGAGCTCGAGGACCTCGACCTCTTCCAGCGCAACATCGCCGAGCGCTTCTCCGAGCTCCTCCCCTCCTCCCCCAGCCCCCACCCGACGGCGGTGGCGACGGCGGCGACCCCTCCGCCCCCGCCTCCGCCGACGCCCCCTTCCTCTCCCTCGCGTGGCTCCGGAAGCTCCTCGACGTCTTCCTCTGCTGCGAGGCGGAGTTCAAGGCCTTCCTCATCATGGGCCGCGAGCGCGACCCCTCCGTCGTCGCCAAGCCCCCCCTCGACCGCCTCCTCCCCGAGCTCCTCGACCGCTCCGTCAAGGCCCTCGACGTCTGCAACGCCGTCATGCATGGCGTCGACGCCGTCAGGCACTGCCAGAAGCTCTCGGAGATCGCTGTCGCCGCCCTCGAGCAGCAGCCAATCGGAGAGGGCCAGGCCCGGCGGGCGAAGAAGGCGCTCGGATCGATGATGGCCGTGCTGGCCGCCGAGGATAAGGAGAGCAGCGGCCACAAGTCAACGGAGAGGACTTGGTCTTTCGGGCGGAGAGGCAGCAGCGCCGGCTCGAACAAGGATCGATCGGCAGCTGTGCAGTTCCGGACGCTCTCCTGGGGCGTGTCGAAGAATTGGTCCGCATCAAAGCAAATTCAAGTACGTTTTTTGACGCTGAAATCAAAATTGAATGCTTTTAAGATCGTTTAACCCGAATTTGGTGCACATTGACTCGTTTTATCAAGCTATAGATTGGTTATTCCACAAATCGAATGTGATTTTCAGAGTCAATTTTCCTCATCGTTTGTCTGAAGCTCTGATCGGTCCGACTTTATTGGCTAATGATCGATTTCCGAATTCAGGCCATGTCATCGAACCTGGTGGTCCCGCGAGGTGCAGAGTCATCTGGCCTCGCCCTGCCGGTGTACATCATGGGCGCAATCACAGTCCTCGTGATGTCGGCCCTGGTGGCGGCCATCCCGTGCCAGGAGAGGACCGGGCTGGCGATGCACCTGCAGGTGCCGAAGCAGTTCGCATGGGCGCAGCCCATGACCGCGTTGCAGGAGAAGATCGGGGAGGAGTGGAAGCGGAAGGAGAAGCGGGGGACGGCAGGGCTGATGGAGGAGGTGCAGCGGATGGAGCGGCTGGGGCAGGTGCTGGCCGAGTTTGCGGACTCGTTCCAGTTCCCGTGCGAGGGGGAGCGGGCGGATGAGGCGGCCGTGAGGGCGGCGGAGCTGGCGGAGACGTGCCGGAGGATGGAGGAGGGGCTGGTGCCGCTGCAGATGCAGATCAGGGAGGTGTTCCACAGGATCGTGAGGAGCAGGAGCGAGGTGCTGGATGTTTTGGACCAGGCTGGTAAACTGTCTGCTCCCACCATGTAAAAACACCGTGGCCAAGGGTTTCTAATCAACTTCTTTAGGGGATTCAACCCAAGTTTACATTGGTGGGAATTAGGTTGCAGTTTTGTTTCAAAGTGGCATCCATTTTTAGGTCAATTTCTAGGAGGTTTAGAGGACATATGTCTTGGCCCTCGAAAGCTGTATAATTGAGGTGCAAGCACGTCTGAAAAGTGTTCATTTTCCGTGCGTTTTCTTTGATGCTGAGGATCTTCTTTTGGTGTTGTGCAGCAGCTTGTCATCTTTGTAATACAAATGTACATATTCTGATTACGACCGCTTCCTTGAAGATGGTTCTCTCTTCTGGGTTTTCATCATATTGTTGTGTGATTTCCGTTTCGGCGGGGAGAGAGAGCTTGATTGTGGAGTGAGATTTGGGTTGCGTTCTACAATGGGTTTTGGAGTCTTTCGGACAGGTCGCTTTATGGTGTTGCTCTGCTGTCTGGAAAAGAGGGAGCAAAACTTTGCTTCCGATAGAAAACCAATCCCTACTAAGTCTTCCTTATCAAGATTTTAAGACCCCATTTCTCACTTGCCTAAATTACCTGTTGGGACATCTCTGAAGAGTGAAATTATGCCTTTTTTTTTCCAAAGTCAAATCGGCCATTGAATATAACAACAACCCTAACCCTTTCCCCAAACCGAGGAGATTATCCCTAGAATGAATGCGAGTTATTTCTATTTTGGCTTACTCTATTTGCTGTGATCACATGAGAAGGGATAGGAGGTTTTTTTGGTCGTTCCAATCCTTTTGTATTGGAGTTTCTTGGTGTAACCATAGAAGGTGGTGGCCAATTAAGGTGTGGACTTATAAATCACTTAATAGGCTATTTGCATCCGATGTGAGATTTTGGAGTCTCGCAAATTCCCCAACTTAGAAATCAGACGCCTTTGTCGGTGTTGGCCCACAAGGCATGATAATACTTTTCATTCTTCATGTGGGTAAGTAGATATTTTCCCCCCTTTGCCATCCCTGAAAGTCGATGGGAATTGCATCCCGTCCGAACCCTCTCGTCCCGAGCAATGAGGCCCTACCTTCATTGGGTCGTAATGGGAATAATTGTCCAAAATTTACGCATTTACCGAAGTGGATCACACTTTGATATCTTTTGTAACGATTCAACTCGTTCCGTGAGGAATGAATCATCACATAGAATATTGGTAACCACACGACATAATGATCCTTTTGAAGGTGGATGTTTATTCATGAGTTACGCGACAAGATGTCTCTCATTTAACGTGGGACTATAGGACCTCACATTAAAAAATTCACAAAAATAATAAAATTTATTAGGAATTATTCCGTGAAAAATCTCTGATGTGGTGGAATGCGAAGTAGTTAATGTATATTTTAATTTTAAAAATTATGTCAATGCTTCGCTATGTGCCTATACGTAAGCAGAATTCCATTTCCCCACCTTAGCTAAGAATATGTATGGAGAAATAGAGGCTGCATTATAGTGGTGGGTGACTCCCCTATTATTTTTACTCACTATAACATATTCACAAAGTATACTCTCCCTCATCAAGTGACAAGGTAAGATATAAGGATCGTAAACGGGTCATGTTAGAATAATCTAAATGGGAGCGCAACTTGCCCAGGGGAAAAGGTTATATCCGGCACTGGACTAATGATTTGAGTGATACATCCTAGATCCTTATAATTTAAGTGTGGAATGTCAATAAATTTCACCAATTCACGCTTGAGACGTTACGTTTTAAGAAATAGACAAACATATGAACCAAAAGTGGCCACCCTTTCTTTTGATTTTTATTTTGTTTTCCTCCCAAGATTGCCCATATACAATTTACAGAAGAGTCGACCTATTTTTGTATCATTTGCTTTGAATGCAAATATACTTCTTAAAATTTCAATGGCTATGGATTTCTTTATCATACTTGTCAAATCAACACGCGAATCAGGAATCGAAATTTTGGGAATCCAATCAAACCCTAACATCAAATATACTTCTTAAAATTTCATTTTCTCAACATGTAAGTACTTGAAAAGGTCCAAGATTTTTTTCCCTTCCTTTTAGCCAGAGACAGGATCATTCACACCACATCATATGCTCCACTTCGGGAGATTCAAAGAAATCACGAAAATATCAAGAATTTCTGAGTCTTTAGTCTTAACCCCATGAAGAAGGAAAAATCCTGACGTTTCCCTGAGACGACTTGTTCAAAGTTCTCACGCCATTGCATGTCCAGTGGAGTCCAACCTGGTTGCTTATAGATTAATCCAATTTGACTACAAAAGAAATGCGACCCACGGCAAGTTCAGTGCCAGCTCAAATCTCTTCAATTTCCGAACCACACCAAGAGGTCTTTTCTTCCTTTCATTTTCCCCCCAAAAACCACGACAAAAGATTCAATACTATGACGATTGATGATGAGGTCAAATTGCTGGGCCTGATGAGTTTTGGGTTCATTGGAACTGGACCTGTCCTCTGCATCTGGGACGCCGCCGGCAATGTGCCGATCAGGCCCAATCAACATGAGCGGAGCTTCCAAAAGGGCTTTTAATTTACGTATTCAACTTCAACGACAGAAGCGACGGTGTTAATTGCCGAACTTGGACAACCACCACACCAGACAAGGCCCTAGCCTCTTTGGACGCATCTGCAACAGATGACGCGAGCCAAGGCATCCGGGTATAGGACCCGGAATAGTCAGGAAAATTATTGAATCGGTCCTAAATTATTGTACGGATGCTAATTTAATCTTAATATTTTTAATTTTGTCAATTTAGTTTTAAACTTTCGCATAAAATTCCAATATAATCCTTTTTGTCTAATTTTTACTAGAAACCGCTACAAAGTGGTGTGCCATGTAGGATAGCTAGATATATCAGTGATTTTTTTACGAAAATTAGGTGGAAAAACTACATTGAAATTTCCTACAATGGTTTAGGAATAAATTAACTAAATCGGAAATTATATAATTAAATTGACATTCGTAGAATTGGTTATGGCTAATTGGACAATTTCTGATAATTAAGTTAGAATTTAAAAGAGAATGGGGATGATGAGTGTTCAGATAAGGATCCTCAACAGTCAAACCCGTCACTTGAATGAGCCTCTTTATCTTACGTAGACATCCTTCGTAGCCGGTAGTCGGGTCGTAATTGACAAGCGGCAATACATGGTAACAATTGTTGATGCAAGTGGACAAATGTCCACCGTTATAGAGCAGAATTTTTAGAGGACTTTACTTTCCTAGAGGAGATTTTTGGAACGCTAAAAAAGGCCCTAGACCCTCCTGGGGTTGGCAAAGTATACTAATTGGGAAGAGATGTTATTGAACCGGAGATCAAATGGGAGGTAGGCGATGGGAAAAACATCAAGAATAAAGAGGATAGGTGGTTGCTATCTGGGAAAGTTGGAGGTCCTACAAATCAAAGTGATCCCCACTTTGTAGCGGACTTGATTAATTAGAGATCCAGGAATGGAACTTACAATTACTTAATGAGACTTTTGGAGATAGTATTGTACAAGAAATATTAGCTACTCCCCTAAGCCTAAACCCTAGGCCAGACAAACTACTTTGGACAGCGAACAGTTTAGGCTTGTACAAAGTAAAAAGTGGCTATAACAAACTTTGCACCCAAGGGACAACTCAAATAGAGCATTCGGCATCAACTTCTTATCAGAATCCCAAACGATTGTGGACTGAGATTTGGAAACTACAAACCTATCCCAAAATCAGATTCCTATTGTGGAGTGTTTGCAACAATGTTCTTCCTACCAAAGAGAACCTTTACAGGAGGAATATGATACCTGACTCGTTATGTCCTTTATGCGGCCATGCTCCAGAATCAATCAAACATTTTTTATTTTTTTATGTGCCTGGACAAAGGAGATAGGGTTAGATCCCAAACTTGAAGTCGATACCTCCCTAACAAGTATTACTCGAATCGACAAAAAGGTATGTAAAATTCTTACCTCGAAAGCCACCCCTCCATCCAAGGCTCTGTTTGTAGGAGTCTTCTGGCAAATTTGGAAGTCGAGAAATGCCTTCATCTTTCAAGGATGCAAACCTCGTCCAAAACAACTCATGGAAGAAGCTAATCATATACACCCAATTGTTCGCAAGATGGAATACCAACATGGTTCGATCAAACTCAGCGATCCGTCCTCCAACAAAAAGCTGGAACCCACCGCTTCTAAGATCTCTGAAACTGAACGTTGACGGCTCATGGTGTAGCTCCACGATGGAAGGATCGGTTGCGGGGATCTATAGAAATGAAGATGGAACACTCATAGATGGGTTCGCAAAGCAAATCCGAGCCCCCTCTGCGTTTGTAGCTGAAACCCTAGCAATTAGAGAAGCTCTCTCGTGGATAAATTTGAGGCGTGAGTTGAGTTGTGCACAAGTACACCAAAGTCAAAGTCTTCTGCACGTGGAGATAGCTTCAAACAACTTAGATGCTGTGAATTGTGTCATGGGCCAAATGGAAATCCCTTGGACTTCTATGTCCATCATCCAGGATTGTGGTCTTCTATTGGCCCAACTAGGAGTAGGAATTAAACTAAAATATGAGCCTAGAGAAGCAATTCGTGTTGCGAATTGGGTAGCCAAGGCCAACCGAGCTGGAACCCTACCATCCAACTGGGTTGCTTATCCCCCTCATTCCCTTTGGTTAATTTTAAGTCTCGAATTTGGTACTGGTTGTAATTCATCTTTGAGTTAGTAATCTAAAGTTATTTTTGACCCAAAAAAAAACTTGCCATTCTGATAATATGTGATGCTTCACAATGATCAAATGAGAAAAGTACTAAAAAAGTCATAAATATATTGTATTGGTATTAATTCGGTATTAAACTTTTAATTAGACCAATTTAATCCTAAACATTTTCACATTTATACCAATTCAATAAATCTGGCCAATTTAGGCAACAATTTATTAATGTGAATGTTGACCGTCCTACATGGTATGTCCAACACTATTGTAGAAAATTTTAATAAAATTTTAATATTTTTAGAATATTTTTAAAAATATATTTTTTCCCTCTTCTTTGCTTTGACTTTTTGCCAATGGCTATCGTTGGCCACTGGACATAGCCATGGCTAGTGAGGGCTGGCCTCGCCTGGGTCACTCTCGCCGGCTGCAAGCAATGATTGGCCTCAATGGGCCACCCCTGGGCAAGGGTGAGCGTTGACCGTCCACGCACGGCAAGGTGAGGCCCTCTCGCCAAATCTGGCGAGGCTAACCATCACCTAGGCCAGAGCGTCCTTGCCGCGTCTCGCTTGAGTGAGGGCTAGCCTCACCAATGCTTGCCTGGGTGAGGGCGAGGCCTAGTGAGCCTTGCTTATGTGACAATGAGGCCCAACCAACCTCGCCCTTGCCTAGGGGAGGCCCGATGAGGTCGACCATTTGCTATGATTGGTGAGGGCGAGGCTAGCCCTCGCTAGCCATGGATGTGGTTGGTGGCCAGGACCATCACTGGCCACCGTAAAAAAGAAAAAGCAAAGAAGAGGGAGAGGGGAAAATAAGGAAAAAAAGAGAGGAAAAGATTATTTTAAAAATGCAAAAAAATCCAAAAAAATATTAGAATATTGTTTAAAATGTCCACATTAACGCTAACCATGTTATGTAAAACCACCGGCATTCACGTTAGTAATTTCCGGCTTAAATTGGCCAAATGGTCTGAATTGATACCAACGTAAAAAAGTTAAGATTAAATTGGTCAAATAAAAATGTTTAAGACTGAATTAATATTATTGCAATAAATTTAAGACTTTTATAGTACTTTTCCTGAGGTCAAATCATTTCATGGACTAGTATATAATTGGCTATTTTTGTTAGTCGAGGCAACATTCTGGTTGCCAATTAGATGCGATTTAAGGGTTGCCCTACCTAAATTCTAGATTGTTGAGTATGTCCGATATGTTGACAGCTTGCTCCAACAAGTGAACCTATTTTCTTGATACATACGATCTTTCAACACATCAATAAAAAATACCATCGTCACCCGGAGATTGGATTTCTTGATCAAGAAATTTATGCATGTCGATTCAGATGGGAATCCACAACCGGCTATTTCATTCAAGCACCGGAAATGCTGTCCGGATTTTTTTTTGGTTTTTCCGGTGGAATACAATGTACAAAGATTGAAATTTGGATGTATTGTCATGGGAGATTCATATACAAACAATTTGTGTCGCTTAGGTTACATCGGTTACACAACCTTGAAATTATCATGGACCATCTTCAAGTCATCTAAAGGTAAAGACATCGTGGGTCGCTGAGTTGCAAAATTCGAGGGAATACAGAGTCACCTAAACACATTCATATACAAAGATATCTCTGCAATCCCTAAGATTCTTTATTTAACATCTCCCATAATTCTAGCCGTTTGCAAAGAAACCGATTGGAGTTTGGACAACAGACTTGAGAATGGCGTGGGACAGACGGCCTTCGTAAAAGCGTCCGCAGTTTGATCGGCAAAAGAGAAATGGACAAGATCAAGGGTAAAATTTCCTTAAAAAGTCCTATATTTATTACGCTCATCAATTTGGCCAATATAACCTTAAATCTATTGCATATTTTGATAATTAAGTACTGAATCTTTCAATATGACTAATATTAATCATAAATCTTTTAATAATTTATTAATGTGGTCCATATGGTCAATTTTAATTTTAAAATTGATAACATGAACACCGCCATTCTACGTGGTTTGTTTTGAAATTTTAATTTTTTGAATTTTTTATTGGTTATTTTTTTCTATATATATATATATATATATATATATATATATATATATATATTGTTTTTATTGTTAAGACCGACAAGGGGCCATTGATGACATTTGCTAGCCACTAGGGTAGGGCTATGACCGGTGAGGGCAGCAATTGATAGTGGTCCTCACTCATGGGCCCTCACCCGGTGCCCCACGAGAGTCACCCGGTCTTGGCAGTGGCTAGTAGCCCTAGCTCTATAATTAAATAGAGCTTTTACATAATTAAAAAAAAAAAAACGCAAAGGTTTTTTGCTGCACAAAGATGAAGAACAGAGTACGGAAATTTATATACAGAGCCAAGCACGCCAGAATATAGACATGGACATTCTAATTGCAAGGTTAGGTGCTCTTGCAGCAAGTCAACCATGATCATTATTGCACAACTTTTCTCTCCCCCGTGGGGATTGACTGACCCTTGGCATGGACTCATCTTCAAACGGGGGACCTTCTAGATCTAGTTGAACGAGTCCATACGTGAAAGTTTGAAGGTCATAAATTAAGGGGGGAAAAGAACAAATCATTAAAGATGTTCGAAAATGACATCAACTCTTCTAAATAAAAATTCGAAAATCATGGGGACACGAAAAGATAAGCATAAAACCTTTCATTTTCCATAAATTGAACATAGGGAGGGAAAATAGAACTAGAAGCTATGAGGCAAAAGACAAAAATTCTGATAATTTATCTTTCTCTTTTTTCTTCACTGGCATTATTTATGTGGACACAATTCCAAAGGAGATCCCATGAACCTGTCAACGACCTCGACGTAGTCCAAAGTTTCAATCGCTTGCCAATTTAAATTGAGTCCATTTCCTTTCCTTGTTCCATACGCCAGTTTCTCTTTCCACCTTTCGTCCGTTTTGTTCGACTCTTCTTGTCAGCATTATTGTCTGGTTTAAATTTGCCAAAAAGAAAAAGCGACCAGTGGCTTTTATAGGTCCATCCACCTTCCTCTTTGATTATTTCCTCACTTTCCTCTTATTCCTCTTCCTATAATCCGTGCTTCTTCATTTCCCGGGTCTGATTCATTCCTCTCTATCTCCCTCTTTTTTAGTGTTATCTTTGACTTTCTTTAGAGTCCCTGCAAATTTCCAGGTCACTCCTCTGTACACAACAGAAATGAAGGTGAGAGTTGGGACCTTCCCTTTTGTTGATTCAGTCTGATGGTCTGATCATGATGAGTTTCATAGAAGATACATGTGTTTTGATTATATGATTTACCTCCACTCCTTACAAGTTTTGAAAGTGTTTCTTTTCCAGAATCGGTTCAGCTTATTGTCTTTTGACTTTTACAGGATTTTGTTGCTGTTCTTGTTTGCGTACTAATGATCTTTTTGTTCTTGTGCAGAAGGTGGTCCTGAAAGTGGAGGTGCACGACGACAAAGCAAAGCAGAAGGCCATGAAAGCAGTTTCTGGCCTTTCTGGTAATAACAAGACTTCCTTCTCTTTTTGGTTCATGGGGAATATGCAGTTAGATTACTAACTTCATATAAGAAAGTAGTCGTAATTGGCTCAGATAGTGATGAAGCCATTGATCACTAGAACTAGCTCAAACACTTTCTTAATTCCTTTGATGGGTCATAAGAGAATTCATTCAATGTCTTTTGGTCTCTCAGACAGGCCTGTAACGCTATTGGTCCATTTTTTTTTATCTTTGTGGAATCACCAGGAATTGATTCTATTGCCATGGACTTGAAAGAGAAAAAAATGACAGTCATTGGGACTGTTGACCCAGTCGAGGTGGTGAGCAAGCTGAAGAAGAAATGGTACACCGAGATTCTAACGGTCGGGCCGGCCAAGGAACCTGAGAAGAAGAAGGAAGAGCCGAAAAAGGAAGAGCCCAAGAAGGAGGAAGGCAAGAAGGAGGACGACAAGAAGAAGAAGGAAGAGCAGCAGATTGCAGAGCTTGTCAAGGCCTACGAAGCCTATAATCCACACCTCACCAGATATTACCACGCGGTCAGCATGGAAGAGAACCCCAATGCTTGTGTCATATGTTGAAATTAAAAATCTGAAGTTTCTTTGAGGCTTGAGAAAGCAAATAGTGGGATTGTGATGTTAATAAGTCATGGTTTTGGTTGATGTTCCTGATTGTCCAAGCCTCCAAGACGTACCTGAGAGCCAGGGCTTCTTTTTGTAAAGTTCATGCTTCATAGGGGTCCATTTGTCATCTTGGCTTTCGCAGTTTTCACTGTTGATGAGAATATGTATAGATATATAGAGAAGTAATAAAGCATTGAAGGCAGGGAGAGGAAATGAATGTACATATTTTTCTGGGCATCTCTTGAATAACCCATGTGCTTCTCTGCCTCCATTTTTGGTTATCAACTGCCTTGAACTGCTTTCACTTGGATTTGAGCATCATGCCCTTAAGACAATGATCAGGGGCATCAGCCCATAGGGATTTGATCACTCGGCTTTCGGGTATGCTCAGACTAACGACTACGTGCGCAGAAACTCTTCGGGTTTGACAAAGCTGCATATTTAAAGATTACTAGAAGCGGACAGACATCCGTGAGCAGCTCATTGAAATGATCTCTTTCTCTAGCACTTGCCCTTAGCTGGGTCAGTCAATGTACTGAACATTGGCCACGGTTAGCTTCTTGGATTGTATAACAAATGCGTGATAATGTGTTTACTCATATTTGCACCGCACTGTTTTATACGGCAGTAGGCCAATCACGATTAGTCAACTCGCTTGAATGAAGTCGTATTCCTTTTTCCTACTTCTTGGTGTGTATTTGTAGACCGACAAACTCTGATGATGCCAAGGATGGTTCTTTTCCTTCACCCCCGATGTCCAAGGACGGATCACCATTAGCTGGCATTTGAAAATTCTACTTGAACCAACCGGATCAACTAGACCTCATTGTTTAATTTTTAATGGCTGCCTGCATCTAAGTCTCACTCAGAGTTTGTCCAAAGGTTTTCTATGGAATAAAGTCTGTAATACCCTTCAACCTTAGTCATATAAGGCAATGTGATGTTTGAATTGAAAAAAGAGAAAAAGAAAGTAGAGTCCGGAGAAGAGAAAATCTCCCAAAATTCCACTATCTTCTTTTAAATGTTCTTCTAAACATTTCTCCTTTAGACCTGGTGATATTTAAAGGTTAGAATAAAAAAGTTAATATGATAAGATGAGCTAGTTTAATAATTATGCTCTTTTCTCAATATCTTATGAATCAGAATGTTTTTTCGAGATCAGAAAATCTTAAAGTGGAGATTCATGATATTCGAAAACTAAAGAGCTGTTCCATTTAATGGTTTGAAGCAATGCCTCGAGTGTCGGGAAAGTATACCTGTTACGCTACATTAATTTTCCTCTTAATCACTGCTGCGCCAAGGATAATTTACACATGTCCACATCCCAAGTCCCAGCCGACGCTGTCAGCCTCCTGCCAATATCATTTTTTTTATCTATCTACAACCAGTGGTTCTGGTTGGTCGCCATTGACAGTTAATTAACGAAACGAAACCATGTCCCGGTTTAATTTATGCTTTGCCGGACAACATGATGAAAAGAAGACGACAATAGTCAATGGTCTTATCCTTGCCTTGGAGATTAACATTCCCTCGAAGGACAGTGACGGCAAATATTACCCATGAGCCAGGGCGGAGCCGAACGATGACCGAGTCCGGCAGAAGCTTCCGTCGTTTGCTCAGTTACAGATCAAGTTCCGAAGTAGGGTGGTGAAAAAAGAACTGGAAATGAAGTTGAAGATTTTACGATTCAACATGTTTGAAAGTTTTAACGATTTTGGACTATGACTTCCAGACTCGGGCGAGTCAAAGTCGCAGTTAAAATTCAAATCTTGACTAAGCACGGTCAGAATCAAAAGCCTTAGCAGCCGCGAATCGGTATGTTGCTGTGGGAAAGTTTGTCAAAATGTACTACCGTCACAAAACTACCAATTTGGCTACTTCCCTAAAAAATCCCAAACTTTATGTTTAGTTCTTATTCTATCCCAAATATTTTTATCTCTGAAAAAGCTTCAAACTTTGGATCTAATTTCAAATCTACCTCAAATTTTTTTGTCTTAAAAAAAAAAAAAACCTAAAACTTTAGGTTTAGTCCCAAATCTGCATGAAATTTTCTTTTGTAATACCCCAAACTTTAGATTCAATCGCAAATCTACCACAATTTTTTTTTTTTGTAGAAAAGAAAATTATCAATTTTTACTCTAGTCCTAAATTTGGTCCTATCTTTGTCCAAAAGTCGTGGATAGTCATCCTAATTTTTGTATCCTAGAATGGTTTTATTTTGAAAATAAATTTCCATGTGACCTTACTGAATTGTATTTATTATAGAGGTGGAAATTAGGGTAGGTTTGACAATAAATTAAAAGTTGGTTATTTTTTTTTAGACAAAACAAAATTTGGGTTATATTTAGGATTGTACCTAAAGTTTATGGTTTTTTCTAAGACAAAAGAAAAAGTTCAAGGTAGATTTAGGATTGAACCTAAAGTTTGGAGTTTTATCTGAGACAAAAAAAAATTGAGATAGATTTGGGACTAGACTTGAAGTTTTGGATTTTTAGAGAATTGGCCTAATTCTTGGCACATTGGCTGCTTTTGATAGTCTAGATTTGAATCTGAATTTGATCTCCAATAGTTCTTTGGATTGGATAAACTTGGATATGTTTGAATAAAGAAATTTGGAAGAGGGAGTGGAATAAAGTTAAATTGAAAAAGAAAAAAATTATTAAAGAAAACTTAACAGAATGAGAATTGACTATCACTAATCAATCACAAATCTTTCCAAACCAAACCGGCCTACAAATATCTTCTATAAAAAAAATTTTGGTCAAATTCGAAAGTTTGAAGTAGGATAGCCCATGTGTAGAAGAATCTTCTTCGGCAAATTTGGCGCCTTCTGTAAAATCCACGTTCGTCGTCCCAATGTTAGTTTCTCTCTTGTAAATAGAACTGACATTTGGCCAACATTAGTGTAACAATATATTGGCGACTGCAAAACCATACTTGATAGAGTAGATACAAAAGGTGACAAGTGGTTGATCACTAGGGGTGCGTTTGGCTGGCACCTATTTCTGTTCCCAGGAACATAAATTTCTGTTTTTTTTGTTCTTTTGTTCCTTAAAACAAAAAGGAACAAAAATAAGAAACAAAAATTCTTGTTTCTTATTTCTGAAACATATTTGAGGAACAAAAAAGAAACAAAATGGTGTTCTCCTGCTGCGACCCTCTCCTCCTGCAAGCGTCTCCACCGTCGTCTTCTCCGGCGCCTCCCACTCTCCGGCGCCGACAGCCGCCTCTGTCTCGAGACCATCCGGCTTCTCCACCGTCGTCCTCTCCAGCACCGACAGCCGTTGCAAGCGTCTCCACCTGTGAGCGGGTGACGTAGCTGGGTCGCGGGTCGCTAGGCGGCGACGGCGGCTGCGGTGCGGGGCTCGGCCGTGGGGTCTCGAGCGGCGGACGTCTACGAGCAGAGCGGCGAGGACGGCCGGTCGAGTCGTGGGCCGGCGCGGGGTCGACGATCGAGCGGATCTCGAAGTCGTGGGTCACGGCGCGGTGAGATCTGATGCGGCGGTGGCGAACGAAGGCTCGAGACCGCGATGTGTCGATCGGGCGTGAGGCGGAGGGGCGGTCGCCGTGCGGTGGCGGCGAGGAGGCGTCAAAGCGCGGTCGCCGATGCGGTGGAGGGAGACAACGGTGTGGCTCTAGGTCACCGTCGGCACGGCGCGGCGAGGCCGACCTCGCGCTTGGGGTGGGCAAGCTCGATCTCGCCTAGATCCGGTGAGGCCGAGCTTGCCTAGCGGCCGCGAGCCTCGCCGTGGCCGGGCGAGGCCGTCGGCCCTCGTCGGCCGGTCGCGGCCATGGCCGAGCCGGCGGCCTGCGACCGGCCAAAAGAAGGAAAAGGAAAAAGGAAAAAGAAAAAAAGGAAAAATAAATAAGAAAAATAAGAAAGAAAATAAAAATAAAAATAAAAATATTAAAAAAAATAAAAGAAATAAAAAAATTATACAAACTTACCAAACGTGTTTCTATTCTTTTTATATTTCTTAAACGGATTTACCAAACATGTTTTTTTTTTAAAAATTGTTCCTTGGAAAACACTTTTTTTTTTATTTTAAATAATTTTTAAACGTAAACGTTACAAACGCATCCTAGGTCACCATCTGAGCAAATTAACATGCATTGAATGTGGAGGAAATCGGGTGGACGCTAATGTAGAGAGGAATCACATATCGCATAGCATCAACTTATGGCCCGTAAGATATATTTTTTTTGAATTAAAAAAAAAGTCGAGTCATAAGCATCAATTCTTTTGTTTTGTTTTGTTTTTTTTTTTTTTGAAGCAAAAGGCTCCAATCTGCTCTCATTAAGCTATATAGGCTCATAAATCACCTGGCTCCATTTGGTGGGGGTTCAACATTCCTATTTTTTCTGGGTTTCGACTCTTACGCTCCGCAAAGAGGCGAGTCTTTGAGTGTTAAAGTAGGATTAGAGTAACCAAAAAAAAAAAAAGCTATAGGCTCCGTTTGGTAACATTCCTATTTTTTCTATTTTCTTTGTTTTTTTTTTTGTTTATCGGAACAAAAAAAGAACGTAAATCTATTTAAACGTTTTTTCAATTTCTCATAATAGAAAAGTAACCATGGAATAGATCTAGAATAGAAACATGAAGTAAAAAAAAAAAAAAAAAAAACTTCTTGTTCCTAAAAATAATTTCTAGAAATAAATCATTTTTATATTTTTTTTTTTCTTCTTCTTCCTCACTTTTACTCGCCATTCACTACCCCCACCGCTACTAGTCACTAGCTGCTTGTGTTGCTCATTGGTTGTCCGCTCGGCACCACCGGTCGCCAAACACCATCGGATGCAGGCCACTTTGCCGCTGCTGCCATTGTTGACTAGAGGAGGAGCGAGAAGAAGAAGAGAGGGAAAAAAAAAAAAAAAAAAAAAAAAAAATTAAAAGAAATTCTATGTTATAATAAAATTTATGGATCGTACTAAACGCATTCTATTTTTTTCTATTCCAAAAATAGTTACCAAACTCATTATTTTACTCAAAATTGTTCCAATAAATAGAAATTAAAAAAAAAGACTATTTTTGAAAAGAAATTGTTTCTCAAAACAAAAATGTTACCAAATAAATCCATAGTATCAACACTTTACTCATTTGTAGATCATTTCAGGCCGCAATCCTTAGATCTAGATTTTTCCATTTCACTCTTTTAATCAAATTAAATTGTTTAATTTTCATTTCTTTAATAAAATTGAACTTTTTCTTTATTTATTCATAGTCTTGTTTTGAAGTGTACCGAACACTTGAAAGGATCAAATATGTCCACATTAACTATACAGGGGATTTATTATCTCATTTTATCTGGTCCAATCCCAGTCCTTGTCTTGACAACCAAACACAATCTATAGAATTAGTCTCAAAAGGCCAAACCCCGAGGGATTAGCCTTTTTCTATTGGGATCTGACTTGTGCTGTGATCAATCAATATGCCCAGGTTGCCGTAATGGAATACAATGTGACATTATCGGCTTTACACTGACGGGATTTGTCTACCAGTTCCATAACTAATTTTGGATTGTTTAAGATGAGCAGCTAAATTCAATTCAAACATCAATATTCAACTCTTGGATGGCGGCTACATAAGAAGGAAGAAAATCAGATTGCTTATCATATTTGACTAGAAAGATGGGATGACATTGAATCCTTACCTACTGTATTAATTTAGTATCCTCACAAAGATTGGTCTCAGTTTTCTCATCTTTGGTAGTTGCAGCTTCCAGAAAGTGAACAAAGGGGTAGATAAACAAAGTTTAATGCGTCATTACCTTGAATAACAAGAGCAGCCTTGAAAGCCAGAGTACTTTTTCGTCACGTTGCTTCTGTATCCTTCTCTTTCCTTTTTTCAGCTAACATCTATCGAGAAGGGAAGACAACATCTAACAAAGCACAAACTCATTTGAGAGAAACACAAGGATAAGCTGAGAAAGGCCACAGGGAATACCAAACTGTGTGACGCACAAGAACTCAGACATCCTTTTCCAGAAAACAACAGAACAGTCTACATATTGTCGAAAAAGTGAATCCTGATGGGTTCCTGCGTATACCCTATTGGGCAACTTGGGGCTATCTTAGGGATGATACAGAAAGGAAAGAATTAAAATACCATGCCTGATGAAAAAATGAAATGAAAGAATGAACAAATTAGGGTGCAGAAAAATTAGGATGCATTCTGCACCGCACCCAGTTACAAGGTACTAGTCCTGACCTACTTTTAAGCTTTTCTATTTTTTTCTTTTTCCTACCAAAAGAATGTTTGATCCTGTCTACTAAGCACATAAGGAATCCAAACTCCGTATTTTACATTTGGACAAATTTTGCATTTAATGGGAAAAATGCAATAATTTTTTCACGTTTGTAGAATCACGCGATTGTCAATTTCAAGTTCTGGCTCGAACCAGTGGTGATTGAGGGATGGGCGAGTGAGGGGACATACTGCAGGGCGACCTCAACACATCGTCCATTCTTCGAAACGAGAGTCTGAGCCTTAGGTCGCTCTGCCAGCACTTCTCCTTTCTGTTCAGCTTATCGCCATTCCTCTGCACAAACTTTTGGATTCGTGCTAAAGCGACCTTCATGGTCTCCTCATTCATGTTGGCAATGCAAATTCTGAACCATCCTGGCTCTGAGCAGTGAAAGGAAGAACCCGGTGAGACATTGAGATTGACATCGTTAATTATGACCCGCCACAGGGCCGTCTCTGCCTCTACTGTGCTCTCCCTCAGGAACCCCTTCAAATCCATCCATAAGAAGAGACCCGCATTGCTGTTCAAGCACTTGATGCCTACTTGACGAAGTCCATCAGTGAAATCCTTATGCCTCGTGGCTAACCTCCCCACACTCTCTAACAGGAATTTTTCGATGAACTGATCATCCGATAACATGGATGCAATTAGGTACTGAGTTTGGGAGGATACTAGACCGAAGCTGGACATCTTCCGGCTGCACTCCACCACGGCATCATTGTATGAATACACAATCCCAACCCTGAAGCCGGGGAAACCCATATCCTTGGAGAGGCTATAAATTATATGCACCAGGTCACGATTGTATTCTTGATCTTCCTCGATTATCTCTGCGATGCTTATGAAATCGGGCTGACGAAAGACTGTAGCAGCATATATCTCATCGCAAACTAGGTGGATGTTCTTCTCGTTAATGAAGCTCATGGCTTCTCTCAACGTGTCTCGGTCTAGGATGGTCCCTAGTGGGTTTGATGGATTGGTTATGAGCAACCCTTTTACGTTGATGTTGGCCTCAACAGCTTTTGCGTATGCTTCTTCCAAAGCCTTCCTGGTGACCTTGAAATTGTTAGAGCTGTGACAGACCACGGGGAGAAGTCGCACTCCTGTTCTCCAACACAAATCTCGATCAAATCTGCAAAAAGATCATTTTGTTTTATTTTTTTTTCAATTAATTTGAGAAGAAACAAGTTGTCATTCATAAAAATAGAAGATCTGTTTCACCATTCATGTTCGAACTCAGCCATGAAAACTCTTCTTTGTTCTTCTTGGAGAAACACAAGTCATGTGAAACTTTTAAGTCTTTATCCCAAAAGCTTGTTAACAGAGATGCCCATACTGAGTATTAAACATGCCCAACACTCTCTAGCGTGTGAAAACTGAACCTCATTTGGCGCTTTCATTCTTCAAATTCACCGAATCACTCACCATTGCATTTTTGGACAGGTTAGATTAACTTTGAGATGAACAAAAAATCATAATCAGTCTTAAGAAGACCCTCAAAAAGCAGTTAAATTAAGCATGTTTTCTTTTTTTTTTTTTTTGCCGGAGTCGAGATAGCTAAAGGCCCCAATCTGTCCCCTGGAAGATGTATCCAAGAACTATATCGAAGAAAAGGACTTTCACTGTTCAGGGAAGAGTGGCCTCTAAAAATGGCCTCATCTGTTTTGTCGGGGCACTGTATAAATTTCTCCCAAAATGGTACCCGATTTTAATTATTGTTAAGGAGCCAGAGGTGACAATTCACAGGAAAAAGGCAACTTGCCCTGTGTCTTGATTCAGCTCCCAACCTCTCATTGACTGAAACAAGTGCGGGCCATATTGACCAATAATGCTTGCTGGTCGGCGACCTTGCAAAACTATTATGGATACTGTGAGAGAGATGGAGCGAAGCAAAACAGCTGGAAAATGATCTAACTTATGATTTTGGGGTTGCCGACATCTGTCTTCAACGATGAACACGGATTAAATTTGGTGAAAAATTCCCGTGGAACAGTCACATCGCAAGCATAATGAGGCAAACCAATTATTTTCTTGTTAACAAGATCATTTTTGTGTTATGATTAATAAGAAAACCGATAACTCTCATATGGATAATATAGTTTTTTTTCCCAGTGGTAGGCAAGCATTATTTTAATTGTTCCCATGCCTAAGTTGGAAGGTGCCACTGTCTAGTCGAATGTGAGTAGTTGAAGCGCACCGAAATCCCATCAGTTTTGCATTTATCATATTAACTAAGCCCGTGATGTATTAGCCTGGAAAGCAGAAAGATGATGAGAGATCTTACCCTGGATAATAAGGGGTTGGCACCAAGAACGCATCACCAGGATCAGCCAGGCAGAATGTGATCAGCTCGTGAGCTCCTGTGGCTCCCCCGCTCATGACAATCCGGTCGGGATCAAACCTGATCTTGTCCCCTCTCACTCTCCCCATGAACTTCGCCACAGCCTGCAAAAGATCACGGCTTTAAAATTCTATCCGTCGTCAAGCTCTCATGTTTCTTTCACACATCGATTATGGCGTAATGCACAGATTTGGGTACTGAAAAAGAGGGCGAGAGAAGTTGAATTTGATTCACCCAGACATACGTTTCTGAACTCGGGCAAGCCATGATAGTCTTGAAAGATGGCAATGTCCCTGAACTTGTCCACTCCTTCCTTAGTGCAGATGGAGGCTTCTGGGTTGTTCTCGAGCCATTTTTGAACCAAATTGAAACAGAGCTGGATATGGCAGATAAAAAGAAAGTTCACTTTCTGAGCTTTCGGCACAAGACCCATACGTCGGAAAAGAGGAACTACGACCATGTTCTTTTCTTTCTCGTGTTCTTTTTTTTATTCCTTTTCTTTTACCTGATGTTCTGCAAGACCCATTTGGATGACTCCACTGGGATTCTGCGTAGGATGAAACGGGTCACTGTCGTACGCCTTCCACCCATCGAAATAGGGAGAGTTCTCGGCATGGCCGTCGTTGGTTGCTTTTTGAGACAACAGTGGCTTTCCATTGCTTGAAACGTAACTCATCGTCTTCAAAGAACAAAAGGCTTGTCGGGTTTTTAACTTGGTAACTTATAATCTAGCAAGAAAGATGGACAAAGCTGGAAGGAAAAGTTGGCCGGAAAAGATTAGGAGATTGTTGCAGAGACGAGCAAGAGAGAAAGTTGAGTGATCCATGACCGGAAGAGTTTCATATATATAGTCATAGACCCACGCCGATTTACACGCGCGAGCTTCTTTCAACACGGCCTTGGCCCTTGGACCAGGTTCAATGAAAAACCAGTGGCATGTTTATTAAGTGGATCACTGTTAAAATATGATCCATTCTGTGAAAACTCTAGAACTCACTATACTACTCATGCTTAATGGAGAAGGAGCAAAGTCGGCAGCAACAAGTTAAAGAAGACTCTCAAACGCTGAAGAATTTTCTGGTACGTGGGCAGCAAAAAGCAAAAGAAAAGTCAAGAATAACGGCTGAAGGAGAACAACCTAGAGAAGTCTCGTGCATGGAAAATTTGTGCATGGAAATCTTGGAAGAAAGGTCAACAAAAGTGGCTGGGAGTTGCAAAGAATAGAAAAATAGAGAATAATGGAGAAGCAACTACAAGAATCGGGAGAAGCCGCAACAAGCAGGGACAAAGAACCAAGCTGCAATTTTATATTATTTCTTGTACTAATGTCGGTGGAGAATGGCGGTGACACGCCTATAAATAGGGGTTGGGTGTGTGTTTTAAGTTGTGTAGAAAAACCACACACACACACTCCTTCTTTGTAATAAAACCTTTCATAATAAAAGCTCCTTGTTTCTTTTTACTCATTCTCCCTTTGCCATTGTAGTCCTTTTTTTATTCACACATAACACTTGCACACACACACACGCTTCCGCACAAACACCAACAATCACGAACTGCACGAGTGCTGTTTTCCAACATTCATCGTGGGCGGCTTAGTTATGAAGATTTTGTCAAGCAGTCGTCCGAGGAAACGAGGAAATCAATGGAGAAAACTCTACAGTTTTTATGCATCGCGTGTTATTGTATAACGCGTAATCGGTGCTTTGAGAATTAGGTTATAACATTGTGCGTTAGGTTACAAAATAGCATGAGGACGCCTGTCAACATGATATCCACAATAATTACCTATTTCCTTCGTCCCGACGATAGACCTAAGGGTTTGTTTACTTCCTAAAATTGGATATTATCAAGAAAAAATTTATTTCAGAGATGACCTATATTTTGGATAGACCTTTTAGGTGAGCAAGCAATTAATTTCCAACTGCTGTCATCGAAAAATTTAAGAAGTACTTTCTGACAAACAAATCCTCCTCTTAACTCAGAATCCCAAAATTGATGACCTCAATGAACGATCTTGAGACCTCGGTGCTCACTAGGGGTGAGCATAGTCTGGGTTGGGCCGGTCCACCCTCTAACTCTAGGACCAATTCACACAGTACTAATTCTTAATTTTTGGGACCAAGAACCGATCCTATTGAGTTTGGGACCGAGGACCAGACCGACTTAGTGGGCTCGGTTTGGTTTCAGGGTCAACTTGAGACCAACTGATAATTTTTTATTTCATTTTTGATACTCTTACCACCGCCCGCAGCAGTAGCGCTAGCTTTGCGCTCTCACCCTCATTCGGTAGGGGGGTGTTCGAATCCTAGCGCTGTCGTTAGGGATTCAGGTTTACCTCGTTGACTGCCAGCTGTACGGGGTTTTAGGGTCATAAAAAAAAAATACTCATTGAAAAAGTGATTAAGGAGTAGATCGACCTAATGTGTTCGGTCCAGTTCCAAGGTTAACCTGAGACCAACTAATAATTTTTTATTTTATTTATTGTACTCCTTGAAAGGGCAACCGAGGACTGGATTGACCCAATGGGTTTGATGACAAGCAAGGTCAGCTAAAAAAGGTAAGCGGTGAAGGTCAAGTGGGGTGAGCGATGAACAAAATAAGCATCAAGTGTCAAGCTTGGAGCAAGCCAAGTGAGCATCGAGCGACGAGCAGCATGAGCGGCATGAGTGACTCAAAACGAGCGAGCCGAGTGTTGAATGGTGAGCAAAGAAGTTGTTTATCTCGATTTTGGCAAATTGAATACTAAGAAGACAAATAAGACAAAAGAGAATGAATACAAGAGGAGGATGCTATAAGGAGTTGTTTATGCCCTTTTAGACGCCGTCTTCTCAAAAATATTTTCCTCCTTTGTAAATCATGACCGTTAAACGCCGTAAAAGACGTTAAAATATAAGTTATTAAAGAATAATGTAAAATTACTTAAACTACTCACTAAATAGTTGTTTAATGTTGTTGATGCCGTTTATTTTAAGGTTTTATCTATATTAAAAAAATTATAAATATTATATCATATATATACTAACTAGGCCTAGTCCGGGTTGGATCGACCTTGAACTCCTAGGACCAAGAATCAACCCGCATAGTGCTGGTTCAGGAATCTTAGGACCAAGGACCGACCCAATCTCCTTGAGAATTGGACCAAGACCGAAAAATTGTTTTTTAATTAATTTATTTTTAAGCAATAAAAGATAATAAAAAATGAGAAAGTTATTTTCAATAGTTGAGGCGTTGCCTTACAAGTGGACCCTTCTGAAAAAAAAAAAAAAATATTGTCACCATTTTCCATTTTCCTTGGTGAGGGGATCTTCGGATGATTATAGGGAAAATTACCTAATCAGTTCTAAAGTTATTGCACGGGTGTCAATTCAACGTTGAACTTGTCAAGTTTGTCAATTTAAGCATAAACATTTGCATGGAATTTTAAATGTAGTTATTCTGACCAACTTTCGCGTGAAATGGTAACGTGATGATCTAGTTATCGCCGGTCGTCTTATATGGCATGTTGCCATGTCAACTATTTCCGCAAAATTGGCCAAAAGAATTACATGGGGAATTTTGTGCCAAAATCTATAAATGAAAAAAAAAAAAATTAAAAAATCGAGTATTGAATTGACATATTACATTAGGTTTAGAACTAATTAGACAATTTCCTTGATGCTTATATATAATGCGTCAATTATATGAATAACTTATTATCACATAGTTTTTGTGTTGAGTGTTTTTGCTAACACTAAAGATGCATGTTTGGAGTAGGGATCCTTTTCATATGGCGAAATCCGAAATTATCCAGTGCCAGAAAATTATCGTTTGGTGATCGTATCAAATTTGGCTTCCCCAATTCCTTTACTCGGAGGGAACAAATCGGCACATTGTTCTTATGTACCACGGTGCACTTGGTCGGAGATTCTCGTGTTCGAACAGAAACAGCTGATTCATATGCGCCGCGCTTTCGGCAGAAAAAGGCAACGATCATGGTTGAAATCTGTGTGGAAAAAAAGATTGACTGAATGTTTCACCGCCCTTCCCAGAACTTAAAGCAAACTATATTTTGTCCTTATGTCTTTGGGATCATGGCAATTTGTATTCTTCTTTTTTATACGAGAATATAGAAAAACCTGAAACTTTACCGTCCTTAATTTTTAAATAGTGTAACCAAATCCTAAAACGTGAGATTTGAGATGCGAGATTATAGAGCGAGTAGTGAATCGCTACGCCTGAGGTTGTAGCTACAAGCACCTCCATATGGTTGCTCCACCTAGGAAGGCTTTGAGGTGGTTGACGAGCTTGGTCTTGAAAAATTCCACATCAAGTTGGCATAACCCAAAAAGATTAAAAAAAAAAAAAAATCTAGACGATTTGAAATCAAAAGAATCCTAGATCGGCGTCTTGTGGCATCGTCATGTCCATTTTAGCAAAATCCATACTCAAGGATGACGGGGATCTCTTTGAGAAGTATAATGACTATTTTAAATATAAAAAAAAAAGTGAATGGTATATTTTAAATTTTGGATAAGAATATAGTAATCTTTTGTGATATTATCTCTTTCAAGAACGACGAAGAGCATTTGCTTCCTTCAACGCGTCTATCAATTGGAATTCATCTAGGACCCAAGTGCAAACCCGCCTCCCTTTTTTTCTTTTTTGGGGTGGAGCGCCCACCTTCTTTAATAATTAGTAGTTAGCATAGCAAGTTTTAGGGATTTAAGTAGATTTGACGAATGTATATCAATGTTTTTGCACTTGCACACATGGAATGTGTGCATGAAATCAAAGTGAACATAAATAAAACGATGGCAGACCAGGAATACAAAAGTCCATCCGCTTCATCATCTCGTGTTGTAACCGGCGGAATCGTAGATTTCTAGTATAGTAGCAATGGCAGAGGATTTCTTCGACCCAACAAACCTAGCTTGTACGAAGGAGGTAAAACTTTGGACCATGCGAAAGGCCACAAACACGACAAAGGTCCTAAACATTGATTTTCTAGGTCAACTCTCATCTGGTGGTCGGATCATTCTTTGTCTCCCTTTGACCGGTTGAGTTCCATTCTTTAAGTTACGATTTTCCTCAAAGTCAGGCGTAGAAGGAGGACTCGTGCTAAAAATCGTGTGCAATCTTGTCTTTCCTTAACTCTCTTTACTTATATATGTTGCCATATTACAGGTTATTATAAAAGTTTGTTTGATCACATAACAGATTTTGAACAGAAATCTGGTGTTTCACAAATCTGATTTTGTTTCTTATCCAGACTTTAATTACAATTTATTTTTATTCCGTGATTATTTGTTAAGATTTCTTTTAAACACCTATTCACCCCCCTTTAGATGATCTTAGTAGTATTATCAAGAGTCACCGCCGACACCATTAGCAATGATAATGTTCTTGCCTTTATGGGAAAAAAAAAAATCGATTAGGCTTCGTCAGTGACCTCATGGAGGTCATCACCGGCCAAGTTATGAGAAGTGATGAGTAAATGTGCATTTGGTAACGTTTTTGTTAAAAAATTGTTCTAGGGAATAGAAATAGAAAACTATTTCTGTTCCTTAGAACAATTTTTAAACAGAAAAACGCGTTTGGTAATGTACAAAATTTATATTTTTGGAATAGAAAAAGAACTGAAACACGTTTGGTAAACTTGTATAAGTTTTTTTGTTTCTTTTAATTTTTTAATATTTAATATTTATTTTTTATTTTTTATTTTTCTTCCTTTTGGCCGGCGGCCTTGCCCAGCCATGACGATGCTCCGGCGAGATCGCTGGCCCTCGACGGCCGATCATCGTCCATGGCCGAGGCCAATGACCGGCCAAAGGAAAAGAAGAAGAAAATTAAAAGAAGGAACAAATAGGCGAGAGAAAAATTGTTTCTCAAAAGTGTTTCCGGGAACAAGAAACAAGTTTTTCTTATTTCTTGTTTCTATTCCAAATTTTTTCCTTAGATTATAAACAAGTCCCGGGAACAAAAACGTAAACAAACAAATTTCTATTCTTTTATTGTTCCCCCACAGAAATTGTGTTCATGACCAGAAAGAAAGAACACAAACAAACAGCCACTAAATAACTTTTCGGTGGATTGTTTAACGTACGCTGAACTAATTAAAGAGATGGATCATTATAGGTTATTTTAAGAGAAAATAATGTATTTTACTAGTGAAGGGGTATATAACCAAGAAAAAAATGCATGTTTAAAGCTTACTACTAGTGGACAAACATTTGTGAACAACTCGTTGAAGTGATCTCTTTCCCTTGCACTTGCACTTAGCTGGTCAGTCAATGTACTGAACATTGGCCACGGTTAGCTTCTTGGATTGCATAACAAATGCACGATTTGCTCGTATTTGCATGTACTGTTCTAAACGGTAGTAGATCAATCACGATTAGTCAACTCTCTTGAATGAAGTCGGATTCCTTTTTCCTACTTCTGGGTGTATATTTGTAGACCCTCCGGAATATATGGCCGTGGTCTGTCCGCACACCAATCTAATCTCCATTAGTCTTTCTTTTGATCACCTGATGGAATCAGAGCCTTTTTGTACATTATCATCAGTTCGATGTTATAGTTCTATGCCAATGAAGCGATGATGCATCGGTTGCGTAGAGATACACGCCAATGCGACTGCACCCCCTCCACAACTTTATTCGTTGAGATGTGTCATCCAAGCACTATAAAAAAAAACTAGCAACCCTGGCTGCTCTGATGGTGCTAAGGACAATTCACCTTTAGTTGACATTCGAAAATTCTACTTGGTCCAATTGGATCGATTAGACCTCGTTGTTTAAATTTAATGGGTGCTTGTGCTAGATCTCACACAGAATTTTCCCAAAGGTTTTCAAACCCTCTATGAAAAAAGTTTGTATTACCCTTCAACCTCAGTCATATAAGGCATTGTGATGTTTGAATAAATAAATAAATAAAGTAGAGTCAGGAGAAGAGAAAATCTCCCGAAATTTCACTACCTTCTTCTAAATGTTCTTCTAAACACTTCCTCTTTCGACCTCGATATTTGAAGGTTAGAGTAAAAAATTCGATATGATAAGATGAACTAGTTTGGTAAATATGCTCTCATCTTGATATCCTATAGACCATAATGATTTTTCGAGATCAGAGAACCTCAAAGTGGAGATTAATGATATTCGGAGACTAAATAGTAGCCCCATTTAATGGTTCGAAGCAATGCCTTGAGCGTCGGGAAAGTATAACCATCTCAAATATACATTAATTTTCCTCTTTATCACTGTTGTGCCAAGGATAATTTGCACATGTCCACATCCCAAGTCCCAGCTCCTGTCAACATCATTTTTTCCTTTCCGCAGCCAGTGGTTCTAATTGGTGGGCACTGACAGCTAAGAAACGAAACGAAACCATGTCCCAGTTTAATTTATGCTTTGCCGGACCACAGGATGAAAGAAGACGACAATCATCGATGTTCTTATCCTTGCCTTGGAGATTAACATTCCATCGAAGGATAGTGACGGTGATCGAGCCAGGGCGGAGCCGAACGACGATTAAGTACTGCAGAAGCTTCTATCGTTCAACAGTCAAGATCAAGCTCCGAAGTGGGGTGGCGAATAAGGAAATGGAAATGAAGGTGAAGATCTTACATTTCAACATGCTTGAAAGTTTTAACAATTTTGGACTACGACTTCTAGACTCGAGCGAGTCAAAGTCACGGTTAAAATTCAAATCTCGACTAAGCACGGTCAGAGTCAGAATTCCCAGCAGCCGCGACTCTGTTATGTTACCGTGGAAAAGTCCGAATAATGTACTTCCGTCACAAAACCACCAATTTGGCCAATTCTTGGCACTATGGCTACATATGATAATCCAAATTTGAGACCGGATAAGGTAATATATTCTATACAGTGTTTGGGAACGTCCTTTGGATCAGATAAATCTAGATATGTCTGGATAAAGTACCGGATAAGAAATCCAAGAGAGGGGATGGGATAAAGTCTGACTAAATTAGAATAGATTATTGAAAACCACTTAACAAAGCGTGAAGCAATATTTATTTAATCTGTAATCACTAATCAATCACGAATCTTTCGAAACCAAATTGGCCTATAAATCCTTCTATAATAATTTGTTCTGTCAAATTTGAAAGTTTGAAGTAGCATAGCCCATTAGAAGAAGAAACATCTTGGGTAAATTTGGCGCCGTCCTGTAATATCCATGCTCGTTGTCCCATTGTTAGCTTCTCTCATGTAAATAGAACTGCAATTTGGCCAACATCAGTTTAACATATATTGGCGACTTCAAAACAATACTTGATAGAGTAGCTACAAAAGGTGACATGTGGTTGATGACAAGGTCACCATCTGAGCAAATTAACATGCCTTGAATGTGGAGGAAATCGGGGGGACAATAATGTAAAGAGGACTTGCATTTCACAAAGCATCAACTTATGGCCCCATAAGAATTTTTATATAAAAAAAAAAAGTGAAGTCATAAGCAACAATTCTTTTGTTTTTCTTGTTGAAGCAAGAGGCTCCAAGCTGCTCTCAATGGGGCAATGAAGCCATATAGTATATACACTCTACTCATTTGTAGATTTCTTCAGGCCAAAGTTGTTAGAACTAGAGTTTTCCATTTCACTCTTTTAATCTAATTAAATTGTTTAATTTTCATTTCTTTAATAAAATTAAACTTTCTTTATTTAATTATTTTACAGTCTTAATTTGAAGTTTACCAAACACTCGAAAGTATCAAATATGTCCATATAAACTATACGGGGGATTTATTATCTCATTTTATGTGATCCTATCCTAGTTCTTGTCCTGGCAACCAAATGCAACTTAAAGGATTAGTCTCAAGAGGCCAAATCCCGATGTATTAGCCTTTTTTTGTTGGATCCTGACTTGTGCCGTGATCAATCGATATGCTCAGGTTGCCGTAATGGAATACAATGCGACATTATCGGCTTTATCCTAAAATCGAATTTTGTCTACCAGTTCCATATCTAATTTTGGATTGTTTAAGATGAGCAGCCAATTCAATTTAAACATCAATCTTCAACTCTTTGACGACGGCTACAAAAGAAACAAGAAATTCAAATTGCTTACCATATTTGACTAGAAAGATGGCATGACACTCATTCCTTACCTACTGAATTAATGTAGTATATTGACAAAGATCGGTCTCAGTTCTCATTTTTGGTAGTTGCAGCTTCCAGAAAGAGAACAAGGGGTAGATAAACGAGTTTAATACCTCTTAACGTTGAATAACAAGAGCAGCTTGAAAGCCTAAGTACTTTTTGATCGCCTCCCTTCTGTATCCTTCCCTTTCCTTTTTTCCAGCTAACATCTATCGAGAAGGGAAGAGAACATTAAACAAGGCACAAACTCATTTGAGAAAAAACACAAGGATAAGCCGAGTGTTAAATTATTGAGCCAATTTCTAGAAACCCCTTGAAAGATTTGAGCTAGAAAATACAAGAAAATCCTAGAAGAATCTATGGAATTATCTCTGCAAATGGCAGAGATATTTGCCTTAAAAAAGCCTATTTTTCTTTTAAAAAAAATTGTAAAAGAAACTCCTAGAAGATGGCCTAAGTCGGTGGAGTGTCCCTATAAATAGGGAAGGAGGTGGGGAGCGTAGAAAGGCAGAGCAAAAGGTAAGCTCCTCCCCTTCCTTTGTACTTTGTACTACAACTAAATAAAAAAAAGCTTTCTTTTGTTGTTCCCTTGCTGCCACTCTTTTTATATATTCTTATAATTACTTTGTCCAACCATTTCCTACCCATATTGTTATTTCCTTAGCCCTCTTGAAAGTGCACACACAAAACACACTTGCGCACACATTAATCACACGCTTCCGCAAATACCAACAGTGGTATCAGAGCCACATCTTTGGTTGGTATTGGGCATTTGTCCTACTTACCCACTCCTAAAACTACCCTTTCCAAATTCCCAATAACTAAACCATGGCCAACTCTAGCTCATCCTCATTTCCCATCCCCATTTTTGATGGGAACAACTATGACTTTTGGAGCATAAAAATGACTACATTCTTGATGGCCCAAGACTTATGGGACATCGTGGAAAAATGTTGCGAGGCTCCACCAGAAGGTGCAAGTGTTTCGAAGGATCAACTACAAAAGGATGCAAGGGCGCTATATTTTATCCAACAAGCGCTCTTGGAAACCGTATTTCCAAGAATTATTGGAGCGAGGACTGCAAAAGAGGCTTGGGATATACTGAGAGAGGAATTTCAAGGATCGGAAAAGGTACGCACTATTCGCCTTCAAACACTGAGAAGAGATTTTGAGAATTCTAAAATGAAAAATTATGAGACCGTACAAGAATATTGTGGAAAATTAAAGGAACTCGTTAATCAAATGAGAGCCTATGGAGATGGGATAACTGATCAAAGGGTTGTTGAGAAAATATTGGTGTCACTTACCAAAAATACAACTCCATAGTTACAACTATAGAAGGAACTAAAGACTTGACGACCCTATCAGTGAGTGAATTAATTGGCTCTCTAGAAGCACATGAGAAAAGACTAATGGCACAAGATGAAGATTCAGTTGAAAGCGCCTTTCAGTCTAAAGTAAATATACGGTCTCATCAAACTAAAAATGGTGGAAGGAGCTCATGGAAAAACAAAAGAGGAGGAGAAATTATAAAAAAGGAAAATTATCCACCTTGTGGTATTTGCAAGAAAAAACAAATCATTTGGAGAAGGATTGTTGGTTTAAAAATAAAAAACAATGCCGCTTTTGTAAAAGATATGGCCACGTAGAAAAAGATTGTCGCTCGAAAACAAATAATCGAGCAAACTATGCAGAAAAAAAAGAAAGTAAAGAAAATACATTCTATGCAGGCCAAGCGGCAAATGACAATAAAAGTGAAACATGGTACATCGATAGTGGGTATAGCAATCACATGACAGGGGACGAATCTATATTCACTAATATTGATAAGTCAGTGAAATCCCAAGTAAAGTTGGGCAATGGTGCATTAGTAGATGTCAAAGGAAAAGGCACCATCACCGTGGAAACGAATAAAGGCCCAAAATATATACATAATGTATATCTAGTCCCTCGTCTTGCACAAAATCTCTTAAGTGTGGGCCAAATGATACAAAGTGGGTATTCTCTATATTTTAATAGAGATACCTGCATTATCTATGATAAATATAAAAATGTCATTGCCTGTGTTAAGATGAAAAATAACAATTTTCCTATTCAATGGAAATATGTCAAAGATATAACCATGAAAGCTCAACTTGATGATTCATGGCTATGGCATCGAAGATTTGGCCACTTCAATTTTGCTGGGATAAAAATTCTTCATCAAAAAAATATGATGAAAGATTTCCAGCCATCATAGAAATTTCAGATGTTTGTGAAGGCTGTCTTCTTGGAAAACAACATAGACAGTCCTTCCCATCTGGAGGTGCATGGAAAGCTAAGAAGCCATTAGAACTTGTCCACACGGACGTGTGCGGTCCGATGAGGACACCTACACCCAGTCAAAATAAATATTTCATCCTATTCATTGACGATTACACAAGAATGACGTGGGTATACTTTCTTCGAGAAAGATCTGAGGTTTTCTCTATCTTCAGAAAATTCAAGAACCACGTCAAGAATCAAAGTGGCCAAAGAATCAAAGTCCTAAGAAGTGACAGAGGCATATAATACAATTCAAAGGAGTTTAATAAATTTTGTGAAGATGAAGGAGTCCATCATCAACTAACTGTTGGCTACGCCCCAGAACAAAATGGAGTAGCTGAAAGAAAAAATAGAACCGTCATGGAGATGGCAAGGTCTATGCTAAAAGAGAAAGGCCTTCCCAACACTTTTTGGGCAGAAACGGTTTATATGCAGATATACCAGTAAACAGGTGTCCAACGAAAGCTGTTCAAAATAAAACACCAGTCGAAGCATGGAGTGGATGGAAGCCTTCAGCAAAGCATCTCAAAGTGTTTGGATGCATTTGCTATGTCCACATCCCTCCTCAAAAAAGGAGTAAGCTAGATGAAAAGACAGAAAAAGGAATATTCCTTGGCTACAGTGACCAATCAAAAGGTTATCGGGTTTACAACCTAAGAATTAAGAAGCTTATGATTAGTCGAGACGTCGAGTTCGACGAAAATGCTGCATGGAATTGGGAGGACGAGAAGATTGAGAAGAAGTACATCACCTTGCCAGACATACCACCTGCTCAAGAGGAGTCACCGTCACAAGAAGAAGGAGAAGTACCGGATTCCACCGCTCACGACGTAACTCCACCAAGCTCTCCAAGGGTGACGCAAGAAGAATCTACTCCAGAGTCTCCCGTACTAAGGGTAAAAGCCCTTAGAAGAATTTACGACACATGCAACTTTGCTATTTTGGAACCAGAAAACTATGAACAAGCATCCAAAGATGAAGTCTGGAGAAAAGCCATGGAGGAAGAGATCAAGATGATTGAGAAAAATGAAACTTGGGAGCTTGTCGATCGACCCGAAGACAAAGAGATCATTGGAGTCAAGTGGGTCTACAAGACAAAGCTCAACGCGGATGGATCAATCCAGAGGCATAAAGCAAGGCTTGTGGCGAAAGGATACTTGCAACAACCAGGTATCGACTATACTGAAACTTTTGCTCCCGTCGCTCGCCTTGATACTATTCGAGCACTTATAGCCTTAGCGGCACAAAAGAATGGAAGATCCATCAACTAGATGTGAAGTCGGCATTTTTAAATGGATATCTTCAAGAAGAAATATATGTGGAACAACCACAAGGCTTTACTGTAATAAGCCAAGAAGAAAAAGTTCTCAAACTCAAGAAAGCCTTATATGGGTTAAAACAAGCACCACGTGCTTGGTATAGTAGAATCGATGAGTACTTCATCAAACAAGGATTCAGGAGGAGTATGAGTGAGCCGACACTCTACATCAAGACCCAAGGTAAGTCCAACACTCTCATTGTTTCTCTATATGTAGATGATCTTATATATACAGGAAACAATGAGACAATGATCCAAGAATTCAAAGAAGAAATGATGAAAACATTTGAAATGACGGACTTGGGCTTGATGAACTATTTCCTCGGTATTGAAGTCAATCAAGATGAAGGAATTTTCATCTCACAAAAGAAATATACCGAAAACCTCCTAAAGAAATTCAAGATGAACTATTGCAAAGCAGTTTCAACCCCGCTCATGACAAATGAAAAACTATTGGAGGAAGATGGAGCATAAAAAGCCGATGCCTCCCTCTATAGAAGTTTGATTGGTAGTCTGCTATATCTCACTGCTACACGACCAGATATTATGTATGCGACGAGTCTACTATCACGATTCATGCAAAGTCCGAGTCAAATTCACTTCGGAGCTGCTAAGAGAATTCTCGGATATTTACGAGGAACTATAGATTACGGCATTTGGTATCGCCCAAGTGCTAACGCCAAGCTCATTGGCTACACTGATAGCGACTGGGCTGGTTCAGCTGATGATAGGAAAAGTACAATTGCCTATGCATTCATTCTGGGTTTTGGAATATTCTCATGGGCATCCAAAAAACAAGACTCAGCCGAAGCTGAATACATCGCAGCTGCAATGACCGCCAGTCAAGCAATATGGTTTCGAAGAATTCTAGAAGACATTGGAGAAGCATAGATGGAATCAACTCCAATACTTTACGACAATAAGTCCGCAATTACTATATCAAAGAATCCAGTATTCCATGGAAGAACCAAACATATCGACATCAAATATCACTTCATACGAGAGGCGCAGAATAACAAAGAGATCGAGCTAAAATATTGCAAAACTGAGGAACAAGTAGCCGACATCTTCACTAAAGCACTATCGCGAGCCAAGTTTGAGACATTACAAGAAATGCTTGGAGTAACACGAAATTGGATCAAGGAGAAGTGTTAAATTATTGAGCCAATTTCTAGAAACCTCTTGAAAGATTTGAGCTAGAAAATACAAGAAAATCCTAGAAGAATCTATGGAATTATCTCTGCAAATGGCAGAGATATTTGCCTTAAAAAGCCTATTTTTCTTATAAAAAAATTGTAAAAGAAACTCCTAGAAGATGGTCTAAGTCGGTGGAGTGTCCCTATAAATAGGGAAGGAGGTGGGGAGCGTAGAAAGGCAGAGCAAAAGGTAAGCTCCTCCCCTTCCTTTGTACTTTGTACTACAACTAAATAAAAAAAGCTTTCTTTTGTTGTTCCCTTGCTGCCACTCTTTTTTATATATTCTTATAATTACTTTGTCCAACCATTTCCTACCCATATTGTTCTTTCCTTAGCCCTCTTGAAAGTGCACATACAAAACACACTTGCGCACACTTAATCACACTCTTCCGCAAATACCAACACCCAGAAAGGCCACAGGGAATACGAAACTCTGTGATGCACAGGAACTCAGACATCCTTCTCCAGAAAACAACAGGACAGTCTGAATATCGTTGAAAATGTCAATCCTGATGGGTTCCTGGTTATACTCTATTGAGCAACTTAGGGGCCATCTTAGGGATGATACAGAAGGAAAGAATTAAAGAACCGTGCCTGATGAAAGAATGAACAACTGGGGTGCAGAAAAATTAGGATGCATTCTGCACTGCACCCAGTTACAAGCAAATAATGAATCCAATTCCCTATTTTACATTTGGAAAGCTTTGAATTTAATAATAAAATGCCCGTTTGTAGAATCACGCGATTGTCAACTTTAAGTTCTGGTTCGAACCAGTGGTGATTGAGGGATGGGCGATCGAGGGGACATAATGCAGGGCGACCTCAACACATCGTCCATTCTTCGGAACGAGAGTCTGAGCCTTAGGTCGCTCTGCCAGCACTTCTCCTTCCTGTTCGGCTTATTGCCATTCCTCAGCACAAACTCTCGGATTCGTGCTAAAGCAAGCTTCGTGGTCTCCTCATTCATGTTGGCAATGCAAACTCTGAACCATCCTGGCTCTGAGCAGTGAAAGGAAGAACCCGGCGAGACATTGAGCTTGACATCGTTGATTATGACCCGCCACAGAGCCGTCTCTGCCTCTACGGTGCTGTCCATCAGAAGCCCCCTCAAATCCATCCATAAGAAGAGACCCGCATTGCCGTTCAAGCACTTGATGCCTACCTGACGAAGTCCGTCAGTGAAATCATTATGCCTCGTCGCTAACCTCTCTGCACTCTCCAACAGGAATTTCCCAATGAACTGATCGTCCGATAACATGGATGCAATTAGGTACTGAGTTTGGGAGGATACTAGACCGAAGCTGGACATCTTCCGGCTGCACTCCACCACGGCGTCATTGTATGAATACACAATCCCAACCCTGAAGCCAGGGAAACCCATATCTTTTGAGAGGCTATAAATTATATGCACGAGGTTGCGATTGTATTCTTGATCTTCCTCGATTATCTCTGCGATGCTTATGAAATCAGGCTGACGAAAGACTGTAGCAGCATATATCTCATCGCAAATGAGGTGGATGTTCTTCTCGTTGATGAAGCTCATGGCTTCTCTCAACGTGTCTCGGTCTAAGATGGTCCCTAGTGGGTTTGATGGATTGGTTAAGAGCAACCCTTTCACGGTGATATTGGCCTCAACAGCTTTTGCGTATGCTTCTTCCAAAGCTTTCCTGGTGACCTTGAAATTGTTAGAGCTGTGACAGACCACAGGGAGAAGCCGCGCTTCAGTCCTCCAACACAAATCTCGATCAAATCTGCAAAAAGATAATTTTGTTTTATTTTTCAATTAACTTGAGAAGAAACAAGTTGTCATTCATAAAAATATAGGTTCTGTTTCACCATTCATGTTCAAACTCAGCCTTCTTTGTTCTTCTTGGAGAAACATAACAGTCTTATGTGAAACTTTTAAGTCTTTATCCCAAAAGCTTATTAACAGAGATGCCATATTGAGTATTAAACGTGCCCAACACTCTCTAGCGTGAAAACCAAGCCTTATTCAATGCTTTCATTCTTTAAATTCACCCGATTCACTCACCAGGTCATTTGTGGACAGGTCAGATTAACTTTGAGATGAAGGAAAGTCATAATCAGTCTTTAGACAACCCTCAAAAAGCAGTTAAATTAAGCATTTTTTTTTTTTTGCAGGAGTAGAGATAGCTAAAGGCCCTAATCTGTCCCCTGGAAGATGTATCCAAGAATTACTGTTCAGGGAAAATTTAGCCTCTAAAAATGGCCTCATCTGTTTTGTCCCAACATTGTAAAGAATTCTCCCAAAACGGTACCCGATTTCAATCATTGTCAAGAGCCAGAGGTGACAATACACAGGAAAAAGGCATGTCCTTTCGGCCATAGCGTTTGGATGGTGACAATGAAATTTCGAGGCAACTTGCCCTGTGTCTTAATTCAGCTCCCCTAGTTATCATTGACTAAATCAAGTGCGGGCCATATCGACCAATAATGCTTGCCGGTCTTTGACCTTGCCGAAGTATTATGGATACTGTGAAAGAGATGGAGCGAAGCAAAACAGCTGGAAAATGATCTAATGTATCTTATTAGGATTGCCGACATCCGTCTTTGAAGATGGACACAGATTAAATTTGGTGTAAAATTCCCAATAGATGGCAAGCATAATGAGGCAACCCAATCATTTTCTTATTAATAAGATCAGTTTTGTGTCGTGATTAATAAAGAACACCGCTAAGCCGCATCATATGGATGGTATATTTTTTTTCCTAGTGGTAGCCAAGCATTATTTTAATCTTTTCCATGCCTAAGTTGGAAGGTGCGGCCGTCTAGTCGAATCTCCAATAATGTGAACAGTCGAAGCGCACCTAATCCCATCAGTTTTGCATTTATCATATTAACTAAGCACGTGATGTATTAGCTTAGAAAGCAGAAAATGATGCGAGATCTTACCCTGGATAGTAAGGGGTTGGCACCAAGAACGCATCGCCAGGATCAGCCAGGCAGAATGTGATCAGCTCGTGAGCTCCTGTGGCTCCTCCGCTCATGACAATCCGGTCGGGATCAAACTTGACCTTGTCCCCTCTCACTCTCCCCATGAACTTCGCCACAGCCTGCAAAAGATCATGGCTTTAAAATTCTATCCGTCGTCAAGCTCTCATATTACTTTCAAACATCGATTAATGGCGTAATGCATGAATTTGGGTACTGAAAAAGAGGAGCGAGACAATGAATTTGATTCCCAAACGTACGTTTCTGAACTCGGGCAAGCCATGATAGTCCTGAAAGATGGCAATGTCCCTGAACTTGTCCTTTCCTTCCTTAGTGCAGATGGAGGCTTCTGGGTTGTTGACGAGCCATTCTTGAACCAAGTCGAAACAGAGCTGAATATTGCAGCAAAAAAAAAAAAAAATTCACTTTCCGAGCTTTCGGCACAAGACCCATACGTTGAAAAAGAGGAACTACGAGCAAATTCGTTTTTTATTCCTTTTCTTTTACCTGATGTTCTGCAAGACCCATTTGGATGACACCACTGGGATTCTGCGTAGCATGAAATGGGTCACTGTAGTAGGCCTTCCACCCATCGAAATAGGGACAGTTCTCGGCATGGCCGTCGTTGGTTGCTTTACGAGACAACAGTGGCTTTCTGTTGCTTGAAACGTAACCCATCGTCTTCAAAGAAAAAAGGCTCGTCGGGTTTTTGACTCGGGTTTTTGACTTGGTAACTTATAAAATAGCAAGAAAGATGGACAAAGACGAAGGAGGAGTTTGCCGGAAAAGAGCACGAGATTGTTGTAGTGAGGAGCAAGAGAGGAAGTTGAGTGATCCCTGCCTCCGGAGATGGAATTATATATAGATATGCGCACACACGAAAGCGTTGGGCTTGACCTGAGCAGTGAGTGTAAGGGAAGGTTCTTGGAAATTAAGTACACTCCGAGTTTGGTAATAATCCTCTGGCCCACGAGGCCGGTTTGAAGGGTTGAGTTGGATGGTTGCTCCGACCACGAGTTTCAACGCGCGAGCGAGTACTTCTGAAATGCAGCCTTGCACGCGGTCCATTATGAAGATTGTGTTGAAGAGTCTTCCAAGAAAATCGGTGAAGAAAACTCCACAGTTTTTGTGCATCGCGGGTTACTGTATCACGTGTAATGAATGCTTTGAGAATTAGGTTACTGTATTGTGCATAAGGTTGCCAAGTAGCCAGAGGACACTGGGCGACAAGATGTCGACAATACTTAGCTGTTTGTCTTTTTTCCGATTGTCGACCTTAGGATGCATTTACTTCCGGAAAATAGTATATTACCAGGGAATGTTCCCCTTTTTTTTTTTTTTTTTTTAATTGAAGTAATTTCGGAAATGATGGTTCATTCTCCTATAATTTGGATAGACCTTTCAAATGAGCGAGAATTAATTTTTAATTGTTGCTATTGAAAAGTTTTTTTTTTTGGCTAGGAAATTGCTACTGAAAAACTTAAGACGTACCTTCCAACAAACAAATCCAGCTCTAACACAAAACCCCAAGACCATGACACCCCATCTAGGGACCTTGCACCGAGACCTTGAGGGACAAACCTTGGACCTTACAATCTAGTCTCAAACCGTATGCCTAAATTGGAGACCTCGATGAACGAGCTCGAGAACCCGGTGTGAGCACCTAGGACCCTAATGAATGGGCCCTAACATATCGGGTCTTGGCTCTAGGCAACTAGAAGTCGGGGATAGTGGTGAAGATGTAGTTGAATTTGGAAAACGAATTCCAATTATCATGAACACTTAAGCATATGGTTCTTTTTTCGATTCATTTAGACACTTAAGCATATGGTTCAAACTCAAAAAAGAACGAAAATATTTTTTGAAGAAACAATTTTTGATTCATTTATTTTTTAAGAGATAAAAAATAATAAATGAAAAAATATTTTATTAAAAAATTAAAAGAAACAAAAAAAGTTTATCAAACGGTTTTTCTTTTGTCTAAAAGTGGATCCTTTTGAAAAAAAATTTGTATGGTCTCTAATCAGCCATAAACTTATTGTAAGCGGATGTCAATTCAATCATAAATTTTCAATTTTGTTAATTTAGTTTTTTTTTAATAAATCTTTGTAAGAAATTCCAATATAGTCCTTTCGACTAATTTTTACTACAAGTGGATGATGATTCACTCATCACCGGTCATCATACGTGGCACGTCAATATGTCGGCGGTTTTCGGCAAAAATTGATTAAAAGAACCACATTTGCATTTTACACAAATGTGTAGGATTAAATTGGTAATATTAGAAAGTCTTATTGAAATAGTATTCGTCCTTTCGACTAATTTTTACTACAAGTGGAGAGGTTTAGGACCAATTGATTTTACACAAATGTGTAGGATTAAATTGGTAATATTAGAAAGTCTTATTGAAATAGTATTCGATTTCCCTTGCTTGTATATAATGCTTGGTGTTATACGAATAAGTCCTTATGATATAATTTTGTGCGAGTGTTTTTCCTAGCAATGAAGATGCATGTTTGAGGATCGTATCAAATTTGGCTTCCACCAATCCCTTTACTCGGTGGGGAACGAATTGTCACATTGTTCTTATGTACCACGGTGCACTCGAAGATTTTCACGTTGGAAGAGAAACTTCTGATTCATATGCACCACGCTTTCAGCAGAAAAGGCCACGATCACCAATGGAAATCTACGTGGAAAAAGATTGAATGTTCACCGCCCTTCCTGTAACTTAAAGGGAACTATATTCTGTCCTTATGTCTATGGGATCATAGCAATTTCCATTCTTTTTTTTTTTTTTTTTCATAAGAATGTAAAAGTTCCCAAAAATTTATCCCCCTTGAAATTTTAAATAATGTAACCAAATCTTGAAACATAAAATTTAAGATGTATGGCTAAAGAGGGGTAGCGGTCGCTATTACCTCCGGCTGTAGTCACAGGCCATATGGTTGCTCTTACGAAGGCTTTGAGGTGGTCAATGAGCATGATCTTGAAAAATTCCACATCAAGTTGGCATAATAAAAAAATCATATCAAAAAAAAAAAAAAATTCCAGGTGAAATCAAAAGATTTCTAGATCAGCATCACGTGACATTGTTATGTCCATCTCATCAAAATCCATACTCGAGAACGATGGATAGATATCTTTAAGAAGTATAATAATTATTTTAATAAAAAAAGATAAATGGATAATTTTAAATTTCTGACAAAAAACATAAGAATCTTTCATGGTATTATCTCTCCATCTAGCACCCAAGCGCAAGCCCACCTCCTCTTTTTGTTTTTTTTTTTGGTGGAATGCCCACCTCCTTTAAAGACTTGACAAATGTATATCATTATTTTGGCACTTGCACACATGAAATGTGCGCACAAAATCAAAGTAAACGTAAACAAAATGATGGCAGACCAGGAATTCGAAAGTCCATCCCTCACCACCTCGTGTTATAAGCGGTTGAATCGCACATTTCTAGACTGGTCTGGTTGCGATGGCAGAGGAAATTCTTCGACCCAACAAACCTAACATGTCTGCCTACGAAGGAAGCGAACTTTGGACCACGCGAAAGGAAAAAAACACGACAATAGTCATCTAAACAACATTCATTTCCTAGGTGAGCTCTCATCTGGTGGTCGGATCATTCTTGGTCTCCCTTTTGACCGGTTCAGTTCTGTTCTTAAAGTTACGATTTTTCGTCAAAGTCAGGTGTAGAAGGAGGACTCGTACCAGTGGAGGGATGAGAAGTTCGGATCCTACACGAACTCTCTCCGCCCAAACGAGAATCAAAATCGTGAATATTTGCTGCAACAATTCACACTACGATTTCCACGACAATACCATTTGATAAATTGCAGGTGATAATTTCATTTCTCTCTAAGTAGTCTCGGGCTTTGTTGGTAGAAAAGCATTTCAAAAAACTTATTTTTCATGCTTTTTCATATTTCATATCACTTGAGTTATTTTACTCATTTTATTAATGGGTTCATTATACTAGCTTGGTCACGATAAGGAAAAGATATCGGGCTCGGATACATGAACTTGGGCCGAACCAAGTGTAAGATTGGATTTTGCCTCAACTTGCGCGCGAAATATACACCAAACCTGATTTGAATAATCTTTTTATTAATTTTTTTGTTTCATCTTGAGCCCTCATCCGGAAAATGCTTATTTACATATAATTCAAAATGTAATGCTAAAAACTGAAGATGGATCTCGGTTCCGAGATGAAGGTCTATTGCACCAGATGACTACAGATTTTTTCAAGAGCCTAAATCAAATTTTAGGGCCTGGGGACTTCCTTCCGGTATTAGATAAAATTCCCAGCTTGGCACCTGATGAAATGAAATAGTACTAAATAGATGAGGGGGCCATGGAAGACGTTGAAAATGCTGTTTTCCAAATTAGCCGCATTGTTACGACCAAAAAAAGAAAAAAGTTAGGCGCATTCAGTTTTTCTGGTCCAGACGGATTTAATGGGAAGTACCTTCCACATCACCGACAGGAACTATAGGATGACGTATGTGCTGACGTATGTTTTTCTCCATTTGTTTGGTATGAAACAGAATTGAACATGACCTTCACCAAAAAAAAAAAAAAAAAAAACAGAATTGAACATGACCCCAAATACCTGAGTCCCAAAAGCTCCAAACCCTGAGACACTGGTACCGTCCCTTGGACTTTTGTAACTTTTATCGTGACCCTCCCAACACAAGCGTTAGAGGAAAGGATAGGTTTGGAAGTAATGTTGAGTTGGAAACCAATGATTCTCACTTGGCGTAAATTCCTTATTTCGCGCGACATAGAGATTTACATTTTAATTTGATTAACCTATGGAAATTTTATATGGGAAGTCACAAATAACTTATTGGAGTTGGCTAAAAATCAAGTGAAATATGTAATGATATTTCACTTCTCATACAATCACAGATTTAGGGTTGGGAATTTAATTATACTAATATTTAACTAGTGCCCTTTTGGTATATAAACTTGAATACTTTTTTAACTAAAATGTCCACACTTTTCTTATCCAATTATGAGTCTTGATGTTTTATCCAATTATGAGTTCTAAAGTTCTTATTTGGTAAGTGTCCATACAATTTTTTATACATTTTCATCATACGTGAAGTCTTTGCTCTCCTCTTCATTAGAGTCAATGCCAAGAGTCATTGCCGACATCATTAGCAATGACAATGTTCTCACCTTTATGAAAGAACTAATTACGCTTGCCATCAGATATCATAGTGACCTCATGGAGGTCATCACCGGCCACTACGCTTCGGATGTTTTGCTTATGGTTCTTGATGCTACTGGAAAAGGAGAAAAGTCATAAAATAAAATAAAATAAAATAAAATAAAATAAAAGCTATGAGATGCGTTGACCTTTCTTTTTTTTTTTTTTTTTGGGGCGGGGGAGGGGAATGCAGATGCTTCTCAGGCAAAAGTGTGCAGATCTTTTGGTCAAGAGGGGAAGAAGAGAAAGATGCTAAGAGTAACATACACACCTAAGCTTCTTTTCCTTCTTGTTGGCTCCAAGAAAAGAGAGAGAAAGAGGGAAAATTTAAGGGAGAGGGGCAAGAAGTGAGCAGCTTTCTGGTGGATTATTTGATGTACGCTGGACTAATTAAAGAGACGGATCACTATATGTTACTTTTAGAGAAGAAAATGAATTTTACTAGTAAAGAGGTAAATGTACCGAGAAAAAACAACAAACACAAGGTAAAGTTTTTGTCTTTTTTGTTGCACCAACACATTTTGACTCTCTAAAGGTTAAATAAATGCACATCCAAGAGAAAGGGACTAGAAAAGAGCAAGCCGAGAAATGAAATCTTCATTTTTAGTGGGCTCTTTTTACTTTAAGATCCTGTGCAAAGAGAGTGGTGGCCACCGGATGCTCGCCCTCTAGCGGCAGACGCACCACCGTAGACCACGACCTCTGCATAGCAGGTCATCAAGGTGCCAAAGCATGCTACGACGAAGTTAAAGCAAATGAACCAAGACTAGAACAAATGAGAAGACCTGAGGAACGAACATGGCCGAAAGAACTAAGTCATGCGTTGTTTACATAGATGTAAAGATGGCCACAGAGAAGAAGTAACGTACCATTTGTTTGGAGCTTTTTTCGTCCCAAAAAAGTCCTAAAGAACCAGCAACCTGCATCCTCTTTTGACTCGATGTCTTTGCTATCCTCTTTATCATATTCATCACCTACCTTTCAAAGGTCCACCCTCGACGAATAGGTTTAAGGTATTTACTCAAGAAACAACCATAATGGCTCATTTGAAAAGACCGTTCAAATATGTCATATTTTCCATTGCCCAAAAGAAGGATTGTCGATCAAGAGCATGAACTCTCCCGAGTCCATATCTTACGTCACATGAGATTTCTTTTGAGTTCTTATAAACCTAAGTATTTCAAGCAATCACCACTAGCTATTTAGAGTCGACTAGAAACAAATCGAAGTAAAAAAAAATAAAAATGAGAACTTGGTTTCAATTTCTACGAAACTAGAGATTCTAAGCATGAGAGTTTGATTGCACTAATATTTCTATTAGCATCCTTTTGGTAATTAACTTGTTGGTTGTTCAATTAAAATAGTCACATACTCTTGATTAGGGCGATTACGATCACAAAGATCTTTCAAAGTCCTCAAGTGTTCATGCAATTATTTTTGCATAGTTACTCTTATCAAAGTTTAAACTAGATTGAGCCTAATCTAGAAAAGAAATTAACATACAATTTATTGAGAAGTGATGTGAAAAAGTAAACTAGCCACTAAAAAATAAATGTGATAAATAAACTTGAAAGTAATTATCTAAGAGCGAGAGAAGAAAACGCAATGCAATGTTGGAATCCAGTAAGCTCAGTTGCCTCTCAAGGTTTCGGTACTCGTCCGTCCATTCACCATCGATCAAAGCATGCCATCAATCAGAACAAGAGATCAGCAAAGTTCATTGCAATTCAAAATTCAATTTGCCTTGGGGTCGGCTTTGGAATTAATCATGCAATTCGATTATCCCAAGCCATCTCCCAATCCACTGGGCATTCGTTGATTAAGATTGGTCATAATAAGCGCCCACTTGTGTTCACAAAAGCAGAAGACTAACTCGCTAATCACTAATTAAAGCTAATCAAACCCACTAATATACCTGCTGATACATGTTAGACCAAACATTCATCTAATCAAACACATGCAGGCTACATTTAACATGCAATTAGGCCTATTGACCTTGGGAATCAAGAAACAATTGGTTGGCCACTAGGCTACAACCTCTCCTCCTTGGGAATTTTTTTTTTTTTTTTTTTTTTTTTTTCCCAAAATCAAGTATGTATGTAATTAAAAGAAACTAGACTAATTCTAGGACTAAAATCTAACATCCTAAATAGGATTACTTTCCTAACCAGATTTCTACTTTTTTTAATTTCCAATTTAAAAAATTATAATTTTTTACTTTTTCTTTAATAGAAACGAGACGGGCTCTTATGCTGAGTTTGGTTCACTCAAAGCCCAGTTCCCCTAAAAGCCCTCTTGTTTCTTTGTTTGGGGCCAGCCCAAAACCAGCCTGAAGCCCAGCCCTACAAGCCCCCAACCCAACCTTTACTTTCTCAAATAGCCGGCCCAACGGAGGCCAGCCCTGGTCGAGCGGTGACGTTGTCCTTGGCCGGACCAAGCTCCGGCTTCGCCAACACCCGACCCCCACCGCCAGCACCACATTAATATAGAGACTAATCTCATTCCTCCATGGCTGGCACATCAGCCGTGGGCTGCCATGGCTTCTACCCTTAATGGGCCAATTAATTCATTTCCCCCCAAGGAAAGGGTGAATGTGTGAGTTTGTGGGACAAACCCTCTCATGGGATCTCGAACTCACAAGGGCAAGGGGTGTTGAACTCCTCACGTCTCCCTTCTCATGCGAGAAGGGGGATAATTTAGTTTCATATATAAGTTTTGACTCACACGCTTTGTAATGAAGTACGTCAAAAATTTAAGAGTGAGAATTAAAATAAGAAAATGTGAGAATTAAAATAAGAAAATAGTAGGAAAATGGTAGGACTGATAAAAATTTAAAAAAAAAAAATCATTTGAGCAAATGGACAGACCTAATATATCTTGAATATCAAATAGACATGTCATAGAAGCTCTCGTAAGAGTGCAAGTTCCGCTTTTTTGGGTGAGGTTACTTCTTAACCAAATACAAAGGATCCAAAGGAAGTTCAGGATCACGGATTTGGAGTTTTCGGTGGTATTACGGCTTCATGTTTTCACGACCGATTATTTCTTCGTCCATAGATTTGTGTCTATACTTTCGTAGCGTCTCGTGTCGGGGGCATATTAATGAGCTTTCGTCGTAAGGTCATCCACGACCGTCCTGTTTCCAGGCAACTCCAGCACCAGCAGCGAGGCTGATTCTAGAATTTGAGGCCATCCTCTCTCTCTCTCTCTCTCTCTCTCTCTCTGTGGATTCGAGGGGGGAGCACTGTGCAGAGGTTCTGCATTCACTCTTTCATGGGTTCTATCTTGGGCGACTTGCCGTTGTTCGATCCTCACAACTACAGCCATTTCAGGCCCTCCGATCCCTCCAACCCTTCCGTGAGTTCCCCGTCTTTCTCTTGGCCCTTCGTCTTTCTCTTGGCACTGACCGTTAAGAAACGAAACCATGTCCTAGTTTGATTTGTGCTTTGCCGGACCACAGGATGAAAAGAAGACGACAATCGTCAATGCTCTTATCCTTGCCTTGGAAAATAACGTTCCCTCGAAGGACAGCGATGGCGATATTACCCCTAAGCTGAGCCGATTGATGACCGAGTCCGGCAGAAGCTTCCGTCATTTGCTCAGTTACAGATCAAGTTCCAAAATGGGGTGGTGATAAAAGAACTGGAAATGAAGTTGAAGATTTTACAATTCAACATTTTTGAAAGTTTTAACAATTTTGGAATAGTACTTCCAGACTCGAGCCAGTCAAAATCACGGTTAAAATTCAAATTTCGATCAAGCATGGTCAGAGTCAAAAGCCCCATCAGCCGCAAGTTGGTTATGTTACTAGGGGAAAGCCTGTCAAAATGTACTTCTGTCACAAAGCCACCGATTTGGCCAACGCTTGAGGTATTTGGTAGTCTGAATTTGAGCTCATATTCTATCTCATGTTTGGAAATGTTCTCCGGACTGAATAAATTAGGATATATTCAGATAAAATGCTGGATAAAAAATCTGGAAGAAGGGGTTGGATATTATTGGATAAGAAAAAATTATTAAAAAGAATTAACAAAATGAGAATCGTCATTTACTTCATTGACAATCACTAATCAATCACGAATCTTTCCAAACCAAACCGATCTAAAAATAAACTATGCGAAGAAGAAACATCTTGGGCAAAATTGGTGGGGTCCCATAAAATCCATGCATGTCGTCCCGATATCAGCTTCTCTCTTGTAATTAGGACTTCAATTTGGCCAACATCAGTGTAACAATATCTTGGGGACTGCAGAACCATACTTGCTAATACAGCTACAAAAGGTGATATGCGGTTGATCACAAGGTCACCATCTGAGCAAATGCGGGTCTCTTGTTATGGATGGATTTGAGGGGGTTCCTGAGGGAGAGCACCGTAGAGGCAGAGACGGCTCTGTGGCGAGTCATAATTAACGATGTCAAGCTTAATGTCTCGCCACGTTCTTCCTTTCGCTGTTCAGAGCCAGGATGGTTCAGAGTTTGCGTTGCCAACATGAACGAGGAGACCATGAAGGTCGCCTTAACACGAATCCGAGAGTTTGTGCTGAGGAATGGCGATAAGCTGAATAGAAAGGAAAAGTGCTGGCAGAGCCACCTAAGGTTCAGAATCTCCTTCCGAAGAATGGACGATGTGGTGAGGTCGCCGTGCATCATGTTCCCTCACTCGCCCATCAACCACCACTGGTTCGAGCCAGAACTTGAAGGCGACAATCGCGTGATTCTACAAACAAGAAAAATTATTGCATTTTTCCTGTTAAATTCAAAGCTGTCCATATGTAAATAGGGAATTTGGAATCCTTATGTGCTTAGTAGACAGGATCAAACATTCTTTTGGTAGGAAAAATAAAAAAACTAGAAGCCTCCATGGGGTTGGTGGAGTGGTAAGTGCACGGGCTTGTGGGCGATTGACCCAAATTCGAGTCTCTCTGCCCTTCATCTTACAATATCCTTGACTTACATGGAGGCTAGTCTGTGGAGCTGGGCTAGTTCTCCTCCGGTTGGTGCTTGACCGGTTGGACCCTTGTAGTGCGGCCAGTGCGGGAGTCCGGGTTATCAAAATAAAAAATAAAAAAAGCTCAAAAGTAGCTTAGGACTATTACCTTGTTACTGGGTGCAGAACGGGACTCTAAGCCTTAGGTTGCTCTGCCAGCACTTCTCCTTCCTGTTCAGCTTATCGCCATTCCTCAGCACAAACTCTCGGATTTGTGCTAAAGCGACCTTCATGGTCTTCTCATTCATGTTGGCAATGCAAACTCTGAACCATCTTGGCTCTAAACAGTGAAAGGAAGAACCCGGTGAGACATTGAGCTTGACATCGTTAATTATGACCTGCCACAGAGCCGTCTCTGCCTCTACGGTGCTCTCCATCAGGAGCCGCCTCAAATCCATCCATAACAAGAGACCTGCATTGCCGTTCAAGCACTTGATGCCTACTGACGAAGTCTGTCAGTGAAATCCTTATGCCTTGTGGCTAACCTCCCCGCACTCTCCAACAGGAATTTCCCGATGAACTGATCGTCCAATAACATGGATGCAATTTGGTACTGAGTTTGGGAGGATACTAGACCGAAGCTGGACATCTTCCGGCGGCACTCCACCATGGCATCATTGTATGAATACACAATCCCAACCCTGAAGCCAGGGAAACCCATATCTTTTGAGAGGCTATAAATTATATGCATGAGGTTGCGATAGTATTCTTGATCTTCCTCGATTATCTCTGCGATGCTTATGAAATCCGGCTGACGTAAGACTGTAGCAGCATGTATCTCATCGCAAATGAGGTGGATGTTCTTCTCGTTGATGAAGCTCATGGCTTCTCTCAACGTTGTCTCGGTCTAAGACGGTCCCTAGTGGGTTTGATGGATCGGTTATGAGCAACCCTTTTACGTTGATGTTCGCCTCAACAGCTTTTGCGTATGCATCTTCCAAAGCCTTCCTCGTGACCTTGAAATTGTTAAAGCTGTGACAGACCATGGAAAGAACTCGTGCTCCAGTCCTCCAACACAAATCTCGATCAAATCTGCAAAAAATTATTTTGTTTTATTTAGTCAACTTAGTGTTCTGCTCAATGGGAATGAAAGCTGGCTTGCATCCTTATAGACCTGCTTATGATATAATTTCCAATATAAACTTCCGCTAACAGGGAAATCCCTGTCACGACCTCTTTTCTTCCGTCCGGGGGAAAAGAAAGAAGATTTAGGGGTATTTGCCTAAAGAGGCGGATCAACGGCCCTAGACTAGGCGCGGGCTCTCCCAAGTCCATACTTTGCGCGACGTTGGATTTTTTTTTAGTTCTTAACAACCTATGTATTTCTAGGAGTCGCCACTAGCTTATTGGGGTTGGCTAGAAACCAATCAAGACACGGGAGTGTTGTCTCAATTCCTACACAACCAGAGATTTCTAGGAACGGGGACTTGTTTACGCCAATGTTTCTATTAGCGCCCTTGCGGTACCACTAAACTTGAAGGTTTTAATCTAAATGGCCACACAATTTTGATTACCAATTATAATCTTTATGAAACCGCTAAGTGTCCATGCAAATGTTTTTGTAGGTTTTTCTTTTTTAATGTCTAGACTAATCCTAACATAATTTAGAAAAGAAATTTACACTCAAATTATTGAAAAGTGGTACGGTAAATAAACATCCAAGAAATTGAAAGGACTTGAAAGTAATACGGAAAATAAAGACCCGATACAAGTCGGGCAAATAATATTACATGGCCTTGTTATCACGCCCCGGGACAGGACCCCCGTGAGCGAAATGGAAATTTAAATATGCATGAAATTACTCTAGATAATTTTAATCTATGCAAAATGGATTATTTACAAAAATGATCATAAAATACTAAAATAGCATTAAATTAGGAAAATGACCTTTTAAAATTAGGAAAATTTCATAGATGCCATTTTTGCCTTAATTTGATACCATCTATCACTTTTATATTTTTTTGAAATTTTTGGATTTTTATTTATTTTTTAAATAAAAATAATAATTTCCTAAACCGATATATGCTAATATTGAACAACACAGCACATAAATATCACAATAACCGAGCTCAAATCAACCGTTTCAAGATCGAAACTTGGTTTGCGCATTTCGTTGAACACTTAGCGTGCATCAAATCACCCCAAACTAGCTTCCTCGGGCCATGTTTGCGGCCTTCAATCTCAACCCATAAGCAATCTCATGTGAAACTAAAGTATCAAGATTATACTACCACATGCAAGGAGCAAGATTAGATAGAAATCATAGCTTAAAACACAAAAGAACTAAGTTGAAATCGGTCTCAAATATGCAGGTTTGAGCTGATTTTGCAAATCTGGGTTTGAACCCAAGTCAAGCAAACATGTTGCATGCTCATATTCAAGCCTCGACACCCATCACATACGAGATCTAAGGGAAACATTACTTGATCTGAGTGAAAGTAGGTAACATGAGCTATCAAATGCAACAAACATCATAGAGAATAACCAACTGAATACATCAAAACAACCTCTCCAAAAAGCACACATGCAAAACTCTTGAAGAGATTTCAACACTTAGAAAAATTCCAGCCTTAAAATCAGTTTCTTGGACTAGTTTTCCTCTTGATTTTTCACTACTAAAACATGTTCAAACTCGAACAAAAATACAGGATACTTACCTTGCTTCCTAGTTTCTTTTGCAAGTGGTTCTTGGCTGAGGAAACCAAGAACGTATCCTCGGGAGGCACGTGGAAGTTGGCTTCTTCAACTGGAAAACAAGATCTGCAAAGAAAGAATTGATAACGAAGGTTGTTATTAACCTCCAAAATCAAGCTTCAGGACCTCTTTTGTTGGCCAAATTCAAACAAACCCAAACTATATGTATTCTAGTTTGTCTTGTAAGTCATGTCCTTCCTCATTTGTCTCTCAACTTGCTCAAAAAACACTCGCTTTCCTTCACTTGTGACCGACCAGGCTCAACACCTAGAAAATTTTTCGGACTTTCTTGGCCTATTGGGAGGGTGGTTTTCGGGGGGCTTTAGGAGACCTTCTCGAACTCCATTTGGGACGTGTGACCTATGGATGAAAATATCTTTGAGTGAAGTTTCACTCTCGAGTTTAAGGTTTTGGCTAATTTTGGCTGAAAGTTTGTGAAAACTTCACTTTTCTCTCTAAAGGTTCATCTGAAATTTCTGGGTTTTCGATTTTCTGGAGTTGCTTCTGAGGACCTGTTTGGGGGACGGCCGTGAGCTCTCTCCTCTCCTTCTCCTCTCCTCTCTCTCGTCCATCGAAAGGGCTTGCTTCGTAGATCTTATCCCCTGAATTCATCAATCTCTTGGTCAGCTTTTTTTCCACCTACCGAGCCTGCCAAATAAGCTAGTTCACCCACTCTCTGACTTAAGCCAATTTTTCGACTTCTGCAGCTGTTGAGTGTCCGGATTTGGTGCGATTTTCCCGTGCCTTCAACAGCTTATCCGTGACCAATGTTTGTCCACTTGCAGTACCAATAATGGTCTTCCATCACGTGCAGAGATCGGGCTGGTTGGGCAGCTGAGGAGGATATGGTGAGGCCATCAAGTTGCTTACTCAACAGCTCCGAATTGACCAAACCGTGGGCTGGGTTTTGGTAGCTCGTTTTAGTGCTTTAATCCATCAATTTGGCTGTGGTTTTTTTTTTTTATCAATTAGCAAACTCACATATAGTAGTTTAAGATCTTGGCCAGATTTTGCAATTGTACTCACTCAATTTTGCAAGAAAGTCCCTCAAAGTTGGCCATTTTCTTATCCGAAAATACCTAATTCAATGCAAATTTAGTCCTTTTCACCCAATTTGATTGATTCGAGTTGGCCCAAGTTCAATTTCAACTTAATTGGTGACCAAGATGATGATTTAAGGGTTCGGGCAAAATTTTGCAAAATTTGCGAATTGGTCCCTCAACTTTTGGAAATTGCATTTTGGCCCCAATTTGCCATTTTAATTCCAATCTGACCTCTTGGGCTCGGCTAGTCATATTTAGATCATTGGCCCCAACTTTTTTTCTTCTTTTTTTTTTTAATCTCTTTTTAATTAATTTTTTATTTTTTATTTTTTTGAAGGAAAAACATCTTTTATTTAAATAAAAAAAAAAAAAAAAAAAAACTATACTAAACACCTAGATAATCTATATGCAAGAATTTGAGATGAAATATTTTTGGGCGAAAATTTAGGTGTCAACAATCCCTTGGTCAATCGGGCAATTTCGATTCCAAGAACTATTTAGGTGCTCCTAGGTCCTTAATGTGGAAAGTGGCATGCAAATATTCCTTGAAACTATCTATGGCAACTTTATCATTTACTATAATGAGAATGTCATCGACATATATCATCAAATATATAGATGACATACCTTTAGTCCATGTGAATAGAGCATAGTCATGTTTGGACTGCTTGAAGCCTGTTGTTGCAAGAGCATACGCAAATTTTGCGTACCACTGTCTGGATGGTTGTTTCAACCCATAAAGGGATTTACAGAGACGACATACTTTATTCTCTCCCTATCTCTGTAAGCCCTGAGAAATATCCATATAGATTTCTTTGTCTAAATCACTGTGAAGAAAAGCATTATGCATGTCCATTTGATGTAGAGGCCAATAAGGAATAGCAGCAACTATCAAGAATGAACGAACTGTGACATCTTTGGCTACAGGAGAGAATGTTTCGTGATAGTCAAAACCTTCTCGTTGGGTGAAGCCCTTGACCACCAATCGTGCCTTGTACTATTCAATGGAGCCATCAGCACGATATTTAATTTTGTAAACCTATTTGTAGCCAATCGGTTTATGATTAGGTGGCAGCGAGACAAGATCCCACGTTTGATTCTCAATCAGTGCCTGTAATTCTGCTCCCATGGCCTTTTGTCATCGTGGATCAGTAGACGCCTCATCATAGCTAGACGGTTCCTTATCTTCTGATAGACGACTAATGTAACATCTATGTTCCAGTAATAGTTTATGAAAGGAAATATAGGATGAGATTGGGTATTGAATACCTAGTGAATTAAGAGTGGCACAAACATAATCCTCTGTCTAGGTTGGAGGTCGTGTAGCCCGACCAAAACATCTTGGAGGATCGAATTTCGGAGGGGAAGACATTGTCTCACTAGAGGGTGTTAGCGAGATATCCTAAATTTTCTCATCAACAATAGGATCTTCTAATGAGTTCCTCAAGATACTTTCTGAGATTGAATTCTCATCCGAAGAAGGTGCTGTTGCTGGAATAAGTGTAGGGGCAAAAGGAACATTCGCCAACGGCGCTAGTGGTATGTAGCTAGAATCTCCAGACAATGCTTTGTAAGATAAGAAGACACGAGGGTTGGTGATTATCCTTGAATTTTAGAGATGTCTTCTCATTGAATGAAAATATGTTCTCATGAAAGACAACATCTCTACTTACCAAGAATTCCTTCGTAGATAGCTCAAGAACCCGATACCCTTTTTGTAGGTTGGGATATCCCATGAATATGCAACGCCAAGCGTAGGGACTCAACTTGTCCCGAGGACCCACTATCACGACATAACATAAACATCCAAAAACCTTGAGATGGTTCAACTCTGGTTTCTTCCCAAATAGTAGTTCAAAAGGCGTTCGCCCATTGAGTATTCAAGTGGGCATGTGGTTGATTAATTGAGCTGTTGTAATAACACGATCTCCCCAATAATCTTCTGGAACTGATGCTTGGAATTTCAAGGCACGTGCAACTTCCAAAAGGTGGCGATGTTTGCGTTCAACTACTCCATTCTGTTGTGGCGTATAAACGCATGCACTTTCATGTTGAATGCCATGAGATGAAAAGAGCAGGGAACAATCATGGTTGAAGAATTCTCTCCCATTATCAATACGAATCCGCTTAATGGATTTTCCGAATTGATTCTTGGATAGTGCAATGAATGTTTTTAAATGAGAGCAAGCTTGACTTTTAGACTGCATAAAAAAAATCAATGTTACACGAGAATAATCGTCTACTATTGTAAGGAAGTAATGAGACCCATCACGATTTATCGTATGGTAAGGTCCCCAAACATCCACATGAATTAACAAAAGGATTTCACTAGCATGAGTACCACCAGATGGAAATGGGGTACGGGACTGTTTTGCAAGAGGACATATGGGACATTGAGGACAAGAAAAGGAGGCACTGTGACCCATTCTCAAATGCATAATGAAATTCTTATCATTGGTAGTCAAGTTACACAATGATAGCTTATTTAAGGAAGTGTAGGATAAATCAAAATTACTTGGAAAACTTGTCCAGAAAAATAGTCCTTAAGAAAGACTACCCCAGCCCATCAGTTTGCTAGTCAAAAGGGCCTAAAAGAAACAGGTGTCAGAATCGAAGAATACCCGACATGAATTTTCTTTGCAGACTCTTAACACATAAATGAGATTAAATTAGAACTTTGGGACATAAAGGACATTTGAAGAGTAATCTAAGAACTGAGATTGATTGTTCCTGTCACACTGACATGAGTGATATTTTCATTGGGTAATTGTATAAAAACAAGAAAATTTAATCCTTCATTTATACTCGAGAAAAATCCTTTGTCACATATAATATGATCGCTTGCCCCTGAATCAATAATACATGCCTTTCTTGAAATGGAATTAATCAAGCAATGTGATACCTAAAAAACTCCCTCCTTTGTTGGAAGTATCCAATTTTTGCAATGCATGCATCGGCTGTTGATATTGTCCATATGTAATAGGTTGGTCAACATTTTGGCCAGTGGGTTCAGTGACTTAGTAAGCTGCCAATTTTTTTTCCTTTTTCTCCGAGTTTTCCATGTAATTTCCAATAGCTATCAATCATATAGTTAGAACATTTGCAATATTCGCAAAACATTTTATCATTTCCTTTTAAATTTTGCCCAAAATTTCTTGATGATGTGGCGAAGATCTAGCCGTCCATCCCTTTAATCGCGGACTTTGTCCATCGTCCGATCCACTTATAATTTCGGACCCCTGTGAGCCGTTTGATCCTCACACTCGATCTGGAACGTTCTTCCCATCTCTTTTAAGGGTCCATGTATCTCCTCTGCCGAACCTTAGCGTGCCTCTTTTCTCCCTTTCTCAATTTAGGGTTCTAGTGGCTCCGTCTCGCCGTTCACCGCGAGCTGCAAGAGCGATACTTTCGTTGCTCTTCGCGTGTTCCGGCGATGAGAGCCGTTGGCTCTCCTCCTGTGCAGCCAGCTTGAAAATCCGCCCAATTGGCGGTATTGGATCCATAGCGAGAATCTACAAACAAAAGGTAAGATAAGACTCGTTCAAAATCAACAGGAAACGTGTCGCTTTCTCCCTTTCTTTGATAGATATCTGTACTATTTAAGCGTTGATTCTGGTCTCTCAGAGTTTTTCTTCAGTCACTTCTAGGTCATTCCACAGTGACGTTAGCTTGTTGAAGCAAGCCGTGACCATTGTGTTCCCTTGTTTGAGCTCGCTGAATTCCTGCATGAGGGAAAAAATCTTCGCTCGATCCAGTTTACCGTACATCTCTTTGATGTTTTCCCACATATTTTGAGCATCCTCTATCGGTTGTAGTCTGGTCGCGACTTCTAGGGATATCTAATTTCTGATCCAAGTACAGACGAGTTGATTGCACTTCCTCCAATGTCAGGCTAGGCGTTCATCAAAAGGGATTGGAACGGTTCCATCGAGGAACCCGTCTTTATCCTTCGTTACCAGTGCGCACTAGAACTCCTACGACCATTTGGAGTAGTTTTTGGCCCGATCAGCTGTTGGTTGATTAGCCGTAGCTCTAATCCGTCAGTGATGGAAACAAACAGAGGGTCGCTGGGTTCTGGTCTTCTGGTGAGAGTCGTTACTGGATAAGGCAGAAATTCAGGTGAAAATCCCAGGTAGGGATCCGTTCCCATACTCAAATTATTTGACCCAATTCCATAACCCGCATTTAAAATGGTCGGATATGGATACGCTCCAATACCTAGTTCGTTTGATCCAGTCACCTGTTTCGTATTTGCTGGATCTAACTTGATGACTGCTTGCCCCGTTTACGGTTGGTGGGCAACCGTCGGGTTGGAGGGAAACTCGTTGGCCCTGAATCCCTAGCGATGATACACTTGGGCTTGACCCAAACAACCACAGGTTGGGCTACATCTAAAATGGTAGCCACTGGTAAGGACGGCCCATCATGGATTGGCCCGGAATGGGTTGGCCCGAGATAGGTTGCCCTAGATTTGTCTAAGCCAAAAAAGTTTGGATATCTTGGGCCCGAGTAATTTGTTCTTGGGGTCTAGTGACATTAATAGCAAGAGGCACATCTGAGTTTTCTGGAGATTGTGCTGGGTTTGTTTCTTGTGGATGCTTGCCAGAGGCTGAAGGTAAATTCTAGGTCATGGTTAAAAAGAAACGAAAATTGATTCCTTTGCTGAAGTGTTAACTCTTCTCCGTAGGATTGAAGATCCTTGGTAGCAGTCGAGACGAGGAGAACGGAAGCAAAATTAGAGCTTCACTGCTCTTATACTATCACGCCTCGAACCTCGAGCCTCAAGCTTATACAAAAGTCTATCTAATAAATGACTACTAAGTCACCTATGCTCCTAACCGTTCCGCTTCAAGCTCCGGGTTCTTCACACTAGGGACCTGAAAATGGTTATTCAATAACCAGTGAGATATAAATCTCAGCGAGTCCTTCCCCTAGTCCCCCGATTAGTACACTAACTCAACTCGGGGTATCTCTTCAAAACCATCCCACAAACAAACCAAAGATTAACAATCAACAATCAATAGTCGGTTCGCATGCAACCTTATTTGGTATGCCATACCCTGCACATCATAACTCATCATGATACACGCAATGCACATGGCTATTAGATGATGCAGTTCATCAATCACATACGAATCGCGTTACAAGCGATCTCACCTGGCCATTGGCACACCCTGCACGTTATCAATTTATGCGTACGTGCCATAAACAGTGTGTTCAACTCATGCATGATTAGAACCAAAGATGTCATGATTCTCATGTGTTCTTGCACATTAGTGCGCCACACAGCACATATCGATCAATTACACGGGTCCCGATTATAAGGTAAAATCGATGTGACACGTCACATTCCATGCCACACAATTTTACCCTATAATAAGGCCCAACCATCTCAACACTCATGCGTTCCAATTAACTTCGACCCACATGCCACGGCCGACTCAACAGTTAGCGGTCTTTCGGCGTAGCCGGACATCGTCTCGCACCATCGACCACAGTAACGTCTACATCTAGACGGCATTCCATATAGAAGCATCATCCCAGCCTCCACTGCAACTGGCATCCATTGACTTGGGGCATTCCCGAAGGAGTATCGTTCGATCCCAAAGCTCGTGACGGCATCTCATATCATTTACGCATTCATTCAATTTCAGCTCAGGATACCGTGCATTGCACTCAAGTGCCTCAATTAAAATATTGATCTTGGCCTATTTCCTTCATATTAAAAACATCCAGGAAAATAGTTGTATGTGGGTACATAGTCAATTCGAATCAAGGAAAATTGATATTATTCTTTTAAAAAATCCAATTGTTTGATATAGTATTTTAAAACACTTTCGGTGTTCAAAACCTGACACCCGGTATTTTCTAATTAAATATCAACAGTTTCCAATCACCACACAATTGCACAAAACATCACCCAACTCATGCGGATGCTCATGCATTTACACATCCATTCACTTCATAAAATCAACACACATGAATTTAGATCACTTTTCATACTCGGGTGAACAGTGCGCATGAACAGTGAAATTTCAAAATTAAATAACTAATAAATTAAATTCACAGGTCATTAAAAACACTAATTAAAGCAAGCAAAGTATCAAAAATCATCACCAAACTAAATCGGTCATAATTGGCAAAAATTGGGCCACTCACATATCTCCAAATTTAAATCCAAAAAGCTAACCAATTGAGTTCAGAAAATTCCCAAATTTTAATATGTTGTAAAGGACACAGAAACAAACATTTTTTATGAAGACACCTAGACCCAGATCCTTCTAGATTCGGGCCAGTAAATCACTCAATCCAGCACCAGAAACTAGGTTCGTTTCTAGAAAGTCTGTTTTTCGAAATCAGTTTGGTTCAAGGTCGAAAACATATACGTTTGATTTGAAATTTGAGTATGTTAAATTATAAAAATGTGAAAAACAACTTTTATGAAGAAACCATTTGGAAATTCAAAACCTAAGAGTTGATAAAAACCCATAGAATCCTAACAGGTCACCAGTTCTAGCGAAAACTAAAGTTCTGTTTGAAAATGACGGAGCTGATATCTCCTACTTTTGAGTCCCTAAAAATATTGAAAAAAATATATATTGTAGTTGAGGATGTTTAAAACATTTCTTTAGAAGACGTCAGCTCCCAATTCTCAACCAATTTCGACCTACAAAATTTGCAAACGGCAAGTATCCAAGAACTAGTTCTGAAGAGCAGACACTGTTTTCGAACAACCCATCCTCAATGATGTTAATCTCACTAATTAGACTAATATTAATGCATTCTAAGACTAATCTAACTATTATAAATTATCACTAACCTCTGCTTAAGCTAACCTAAACCAGTCTTAAACCTAATCACTATCCTAAGCAAGTTTAGGCACTAATCAAATGATTAAGAGCTAGACTCACCCGACGACAATTCCGACGACATGAGCACAATGGCGGTGGCGAGGGCTACTCATGGTTACACCCAAAATGTCACGGAGGTGGTCAGCAAAAATGGGTCTCGACGGAGGTGGTTTTTGATTTGGCAAAGAACGACGGGCGGACGGCTCGCGGACGAAGTGGTGCGGCTCTTCAACGGTGTATGGCGGCTTGTGGACAGTGATGGCCCACAGCCATGGCACAAGATGGTGGCTGGTTTGGGACAATAACAACAGCACACGGTGCTGTTATGGAAGCAAAACATAAAAGAAACTAAAGAGAAAAAGCGAAGAAGAAGAGGGACGTGGGAGTAGAGGTTGTCGTGAGGAGGAAGGAGGAAGGAGGGGAAAGGAGAGAGAAACAATAAAATAATGGAGGGGAAGTTGGGGGAAATTGTGGCAGAAAGGTTGGCGTACGTGAAGGGGTGGAAAAGTGGGAGAGAGGGAGAAAAACAAGAAAGAGGGAAGAAAAGAGGGGAGGAAATTACGTGCGAATGAGGGGGGAAAAGAAAACGTGAGGGAGAGAGATGTGGGAAGTGGGGGCTGTCGTTAGGGGAAGGAGAGGAATGAGGAGAGAGAGAGAGAGAGAGAGAGAAGAGAGAAGCCAAGTCTAATTCCCCTTTCTTTACCTCATTTTATTTCATAATTTCTTTTTACTTTTCTCTCTTTGTCCCCCAACAATAAATGCCACTTCTAGAAGGGGTAAAATGGTAATTTTACAAAGTATAGTATACCGTACTATACATATATACGGGCAAGATTTTATACGGGCTTGAATAAAATTGGTTTTGGCTCAAATGGTGGAGAAATGGGCTAGAAAATACAATTGGGCTCAAAGGCTTGAAGTTGAGCTCACTTGGGCTTGCTTTGGGCCCATCATGGTGGCTATCCCACCTTGGGCCTAAGGCCCACACTGGCTTTGCTCGGCCCGAAAATCCCTTTTTCCAAATACTCAGCTTAACTAGCACTTGTCAATTGACGAAATAACTTCATCTAAAGTCCGTCCCGAAAGTTCCCGATAATTCAAAGTCCAATCGTTAGTTCTCATGCCATGTGAATTTCGCCCTAATGCCATTTTGGGTACAACTTAGACTGACATATGGCTTTGAGGATTCACGCGTGATCGACTCATACCAAACCACGTTCAAGACATCTCGACTCATGAACGTCATTGACTATATGAAATTGTGGAGAATAGATTCTTATTTCAAAGTAAATGATTACTAAGGATCGACCTAGGGTCGTTCGTAGGCTCAATAACAGTATACGGAAACACCCGTCGTTCCATTACATTCTTTCTACGAATCGACTTCTAATCTTTCTTGAAATCAGCCTGCCTATCTGTAGGATCATCCTCACTCAAGTCTCACGGTCAAGTCGTTTTCCCAGGTCAAGTTCTTTAGTGGTACAAGTTCTGTCCTCATTAGCCTTTCCCCTCACGGCCAGTATCTCAGGAGTGATCAATTCCGAGTGAGATCAACCAACAATGTATTAACGAAATTCACATCCATTTATCCTTCAGAGGACTCGAATTTCAGGATGTCACAGATACCCTGAAAGAAACTAAAGGAAGCAAAGGAATCGTGACCAAAGACGGAGAATTTTGGAAGATTTTTGTATTCTCTCTTCAATAGTTTCTAATGTACAGTCCCCTGTAGATATAATACAAGATGTACATATTGAATGAAAGTAAATGATTCTATTAATCAATCTAAATCTTATAATTGATTTGTGTACAATCGTAATCATATCAAATCTTCCGTCAAATATCACAAGCAATCGCTGCATATCTTCCAATAGAGGTTTTTTTGATGAATTATAGGGAAAATTACCCAATCAATTATAAACTTATTATATGGATGTTAGTTCAATTCTAAACTTTTCAATTTTGTTAATTTATTCACAAGCCTTTGCAAGAAATTCTAGTGTAGTACTTCCAGCCAATTTTTGCTAGAAATGAATGACACGACAATTCACTCATCATTGGTCATTCGACAAAACACACTACTATGTCAACTGTTTTTAGCAAAAATTGATTGGAAGAACTGCATTTGAATTTTACGCAAATGTGTAGGATTAAATTGGCAATATTGAAAAGTCTAGGAATGAATTAGAATATGTACAATAGAGATTTAGGACCAATTGGGTAATTTCTCTAGTGCTTGTATATAGTGCACCAGTTATACGAATAATTCCTTATCACATAATTTTGCGTGAGTATTTCCTAACACTAAAGATGCATTGTTTGGAATAGGGATCCTTTTCATTTGGCAAAATGCGAAATTATCCGATGCCAGGAAATTATCGTTTGGTGAACGTTTCAAATTTGGCTTCCCCCTATTCCTTTACTCGGTTGGGAGCAAATCGTTACATTGCTCTTATGTACCACGATGCACTCGGAGATTTTCGTGTTCGAAGAGGAACAGCTGACCACGCCTTCGGCAAAAAGGCAACAGTCACTAGTTGAAATCAGCGTGGAAAAGGATTGATTGACGGTTCACCACCCTTCCCGGAACTTAAAAGCGAACTATTTTTTGGTCCTTACGTCTTTGGGATCATGGCACTTTTTATTCTCTTTTTTTTTTTTTACAAGAACATAAAAATTTTCGAAAATTTTCGTCCTTGAAATTTCAAATAGTATAACCAAACCCTCAAACATGAGATTTGAGATATGAGGCTATAAAGGGAACCGTGGCCACAGTCGCTCAAGGCTGCAACCCCAAGCACCTCCACATGGTAGCTCGACCTATGAAGGCTTCAAGGTGGTCAACGGACTTGATTTTGAAAAATTCTACATCAAGTTGGCATAACTTGAAAAAGATAAAAATCTAGATGATGTGAAAGCCAAAAAGTTCCCGTCTTGTGGCATCCTCATGTCCATCTTAGCAAAATCCATACTCGAGGACCATGGAAAGATCTCTTTAAGAAGTATAATAACTATTTAAAATAAAAATAAAAAAGATAAATGAATACTTTTAAATTTCAGACAAAAATATAAGAATCTTTCATGATATTATTATTTCATCTAGCACCCAAGTGCAAGCCCACCTCCTTTTTTTTTTTTTTTTTTTGGGGAATGCCCACCTCCTTTACTAGCTAGTAGTTAGTATAAAAAGTTTTACGGATTTAAGTTAATTTGACAAATGTGTGCATGAAATCAAAGTAAACATAATCAAAAAGATGGCAGACCAGGAATTCAAAAGTCCATCTCCCATCACCTTGTGTTATAACTGGTCCAATCGTAGATTTCTAGATTGGTCTAGCTTTAATGGCAGAGGAATTCTTTGATCGAACAAATCTAACACATTTGCATATGAAAAAGGTAAACTTTGTGAAAATGCTAGTACTACCACTTAGAGGGGGTGAATAGGTGTTAAAATAAATCTTGACAAATAAATGCAGAATAAAATATGTTGCGAGCAAAGTCTGAAAAAGAGTCGAAGTCTGATTAAAAGTGTCACCAGACTTCTAAAGAAAATTCATAATCAAATAAGATATGGAATAGATTTTTGAGAAACTTAAAAGAAAATCGCAACTAATAAAGCTGAAAAGAGTTAAGGGAAGAGAAAATTGCATGGGAGATTTATAGTAGTTTGGCTTAGATCAAGTCTACATCCACTCTCCCATGTTGACAACCTTTTGACTGTAATTCATTAAAGTATCAACAAATAAGTACAATATTTCAAGTGCAAACAATCAATAGAAGATTTCTTTTTCTCACACTAAATCACTATTCCTGTGATTTTCTCTCTTGAGTACAATTTATGAGAGCTGTCGTTGAAGAACAAGTGGTTGGAAAGGTTTCAAACTTTGGAATTTCAATTTTCATACACACTCGTCAAATAGACTGAATTACCTCCTTAAATACTCCTCCACGCCTTACTAGCCATTGGTATTCTCTAGAGGAATTTCTTCCAATCAATCCATTGGATAGAATCAATTAAGGAATTCTTATAACCGTTTGAAGATTGAGATGGAAATCCGTTGATTCCGGTCGCCCATACAATTAGAATATAGATTTCCATAAGTAGATGATTCTCAAAAAGAAACTTGTGTTGAAGATTGATTTCATCAATTCGTGATTAATTCCATCAATGTATTTGTAAAAGATAAGTGAGATTCTTCACCAGAAAGCCAGATATTAAGGAATAAATCTCTATTTTGTTCATATCGAAACCTTGTCATAAGATTAATAATTATGAGTTTGATAATATCTTTGTTCTAGACTTGGTTTCAGTCTGGATTGTGTCAAAGTGGGAAAGACTTCTGGAATGAATAGAGATTGACAAAAGTTTGCAATATGACTTTAGAAGTCTACTATTCTTTAGAATAAGAATATGAATAAGAAAGTTTTGTCAACTTCAAAATATATTAGAAGTTTTCTCAACACTTTGTTGACCACACGAAGGACAAAAGCACAACAAGGGTCATCTTAAACAACATTGATATTCTAGGTCAGCTCTCATCTGGCAGTCGGATCATTCTTAGTCTCCCTTTGACCAGTTGAGTTTTATTCTTTAAGTTACGATTTTCGTCAAAGTTAAGTGTAGAAGGAGGATTCATGCCCATGGAGGGATGAGAAGTTCAGGATCAGACATGAATTCTCTCGCCCAAACAAGAATCAAAATCATGATTTGCTGTGACAATTCACACTTTGATTTCTACGGCAATACCATTTAATAAAATGCGGGTGCTCGTTGCATTTCTCTCTAAGTAGTCTTCGGCTTTGTTAGTAGAAAAGCTTTTCAAAAAACTTGTTTTTCATGCTTTCTCATATTTCATCTTGCTTGACGAGCTCTCTTATTCATTTTATTAATAGGTTCACTATACTAGCTTGGTAATAAGAAGGAAAAGATATCGGGCTCTCATGCATGAGCTTGAGCCAAACCAAATGTAAAATTGGATTTCGCCTCCACTCGCACGTGAAATACATGCTGGACACAATCTGAGTCGCCTTTTTATTAAATTTTCCGTTTCATCTCGAGCCCTTATCTGGAAAAGCTTATTTACGTGTAAATAAAATTTCAATGCTAAAAGCTTAAGATGGATCTGGGGACTGAGAAGAAGGGCTATTGCATCAGATGACTACAGTTTTTTTCAAGAGCCTATATCAAATTTTAGGGCCGGAGGACTTTCTTCCGGTATCAGACAAAATTCCCAACTTGGCACCTGATGAAATGAAATAGTACTTAATCGGTGAGGAGGCTATGGAAGAAGTTCAAAATGCTGTTGCACCTGGTCTAGACGACTTTAATGGGAAGTGCTTTCCGCATCACCGACAGGACTATAGGATGAAGTATAAGTTGATGTGAAGGATTTTTTTTTTTTTAACCTTTTGTGCTGTCTGAAAACATAATCGAGCGTGACCCTCATGACCATTGTCCCCAAAGTCCAAACCCTGAGACACTGGACAAATACCGTTCCTTGGACTTATGTAACTTTTGCCGTGACCCTCCCGACACAGGCATTGGGGGAAATGACAAGTTTAGAGGTAACGTCGAGTTGGAGACCATTGATCCCAATTGGCATAAATTTCTCTCAAACCCATGCTTCGCACGACGTTGGAATTTACATTTTAATTCGATTAATCCTATAATAATTCCATATGGGGAGTTGCCATTAGCTTATTTGGATCGGTTAGAAATCTCCCACACAGCTAGAAATCTAGGGTTAGGGACTTAATTACACTAGTTATCTAATTAGTGTCTTTTCGATATATAAACTTGATTATTCTGTCAACTAAGATGTCCACGCAGTCTTCTTATCCAATTATGAGTCCTAAATTTTTATCTAATTATGAGTTCAAAGTTCTTGTTTGCTAAGTGTTTATGTACACTTTCATCAAACGTGAAGTCTTTGCTCTCCTCTTCATTAGAGTTGTTGAGAAAACTCCTATCAAGATTTTGAAGTTGACAAGACTTTCTGTTTTTAATGCTTATTTTAAGTACAAATTGCTTGTGAGTTGTTTCTAAGGACTTATCAAGGTTCTATCAAAGACTCTTGCTTAAGTTTATTTCATCCCAGAGCATTTCCTATTTTGACCATATTGAAGTAGAACTTTAATTGGAAACCAAACTTGTCAACGGCTATCTTCTGCAACACAAATGAACTTTATTTGGAAACAAAAGATTCTTTCAACGGCTATCTTCTGGCCAAGGATTTCACTTTCCTTTTGTGTGTGTGTGTGTGTGTGTGTGTGTGTGTGTGTGTGTACACACATTGATTAATTCAATCACAAATTTGACAAGATCAATCTTGAAGATAAGTTACTTATGAGAAAATTTTACTTATGAAAACTTAGATTCTGATTATATTGATGACTAAAATCAATAGAATTTATATCTCTATCTTTAAATGGCTATAAGATCTCTTTAATAGATTCTACCCAATGGGTTAATTGGAAGAAATTCCTCCGAAAAATGCCAACGGCTAGTGTGGTGTGAAGGAGTATTTAAAGGAGGTCATTTGGTCAAGTTGAAAAGGAGACGTGAAAATTGGAATTCCAAAGTCTGAAACTTCTCTCAACTATTTGTTTTCTTCAATGTGCCTTACCAATTGTGCTCAAGAGAAAAAAAAAAAAACACACACACACACACACACACACACACACACAACACAAAAGAGTTGTTGGAGAAAACTCCTTTGATGTTTTGAAGTTGACAAAACTTAAAAATCTATTCTGAAGAGTTCAAGACTTCTGTGTCAAAGTCTGAAGACTGTTAGACTTTAGTGTCAAAGTCTATTCTACATCAGAAATCTATCCACTCTGATAAATTTCAGACTGAACGCAAGTGAAGAATGAAGACTTTTTCAGATGAGGGATCATCTTTCTTTCTTCAAGAATTCGGTTTGTACAGGTTATATATGGCCTTCTAGATGGAAATATCACCTACGAAATTGATTATCTTTATTGGAATCAGTTTAAATACTTCAAATCTTTTCGAATAGCAAGTAAATTTGGAAAGAATCTACTTATAGAAACCAAAGATCCCGATTGTATGGGCGAACAGGATTGATGGGCTTTCATCACAATCTTCAAACGGCTCGAAGATCTCCTTAATTGATTTTGTCCAACAGGTTGATTGGAAAAGGATTCCTTTGGAAAGTGCCGACGGTCGAGAATGCATGAAGGAGTATTTAATGAGACATCTCTAGTCATTTGATAGAATGCGTGAAAGAGAAATTCCAAAGCCTAAAACTTCCCATTTTCTTATTATTTCTTGCACTGAGCTCAAAATTGTACTCAAAAGAGCGAAAGACTTACAATGTGACTTCGTGAGAGAACAATACAAACTCTTCACTGTGAAGTCGAGATCGCAAGATTGTATATTCTCTTTTGATTCATAATGGAATCCAGCCAGGAGGCTGTCAGCATGGGAGAGTGGACGTGGGCTTGATATAAGCCAAACCACTATAAATTATGTGTTCTTATTCTCTTTCCTGAACTTCTCTATTTTGCTCATAGTTCTATTTAACTGCTAAAGTCTAAATTCGCTCAAAGTCCGTTGTTCTTCAGACTCAGTTTCAAAAATAAAATATTTCTACTATTCTTTGCGAAAAATTGTCTTCACACCTATTCACCCTCCTCTAGGTGTTCATACTAGCACTTTCAATTGGTATCAGAGCTTGTGTACTTAATTATTGAAGTGTTTTACTTCTAAGCTAAAGATTCTCTATGGCTAGTATTTTGGCTCTAGGACTGGTTGAAGGTCAAGAGCAACACCAAATCTCCTTACTTCGATGGAAATGAGTATAATGTGTGGAAGAACAAGATAAAGGCATTTTTCAGATTGAGAGATCCCCTGGAGTGGGATGTTGTTGAAAAAGGAATCAATCATAAAGCAACATCAACCTCGGACAGAGGGAAAGAAGTTGTTGATGCTAATGAAACAACACAAATTGAAATTATCAAGAGACAAGCTCTTGACGCTAAAGCTATCCACTCTTTATATTGTGCCTTATCTCCCACTGAATATAACCGTATTTCTTCTTGTGAAACAGCAAAAAAAGTTTAGGACAAATTACATGTTACTTACGAAGGGACTGACCGTGTGAATGAAACCAAAATAAATATTCTACTTGGATAGTATGAAGCCTTCATAATGAAGCTTGGAGAATCAATAACTGATATGTTCAGTCGCTTTCCAAAGATTGTAAATGGCCTAGCGAATCAAGGTCAACCAATTTCATGACCAATGAAAGTCAACAAACTACTATGTGGGCTTTCGAAATATTGGAATCATGTGAAGACTTCAATTAGAAAAACTCAGATGATCATGCCTCTATCAGTTGACGAATTGATAGGCACGTTGTAGTCATACGAAGTGGAGCAGATAAATGATGAAGAAGATCCTAAAAGTAAGAAGTCAATTGTTTTAAAGTCTAACATTGATTCTGATTATACAAATTCAGATGATGATATGGACGATGAGGAGCTGGCATTTATGATCAAGAAAGGGAAGAAGATTCAACTAGAAGAAGCAGAGCACGTAGAATTTCCAGAAGAGACGAACAGAGGACAATGAAACCAGCAAATATGTGATATGCTTCGAATGCAAGAAAAATGGGCATATCATACCAAATTGTCCACTATTGAAGAAGAAAAAAGAAAAAAAAATGAGAAGTACAAAAAGGCACTCAAAACTGAAACTTGGAGTGACACCGAGTGTGAGGAAAGTGAAGAAGAATATGCTAACATATGTCTGATAGCTCATTCCGAATCAGACTTAGAATAAAAAAACAGACTCTGATTCAGACTATGACAAAGAAATTGAGGTCACTATTAAAAGAAAGATAAAATGGTATTTGGATAGTGGCTGTTCGAGGCATATGACAGGAGACTCAAGCTGATTCATAAAGCTTGTTAGACTAAATGGTGGAAAAGTATCTTTTGGAGGAAACAACAAAGGAAAAATTGTAGGATGTGAAACTGTGAAAATTGAAAGCCTGACTATCAACAATATTTCTTTGATGGAAGGTTTGAACTACAATTTGCTGAGTATAAGTCAGTTTTGTGATATTGGTTTCAGAATAAACTTCCAAGAATGTATTTGTTCTAGAATGAGTCAAGACTTTTCTCAATCTTTTACTAGTTGAAGGCATGGCAACATTTACCTTCTAGATGTAAACCCATAAAGTTCTCAGTGTCTTATTTCTATTCAAGATGAAGCAAGTCTGTGGCATCGGAAGCTTGGTCATGCTAATATGAAACAGATTGCCAAGATTTCTTCTATGAAGCTTGTTCGAGAACTTCCTAATTTGACTTACCATAAGAATGAGTTTTGCACTCCCTATGTCGTGGGAAAACAAGTCAGAAGTTCATTTAAACCTGTGAATCAAGTCTTTACCAATCGAGCTCTGCAGCTTCTTCATATGGACCTTTTTGGACCAACCAAAACTCAGAGTATTGATGGAAAGAAATATTGCTTAGTAATTGTGGATGATTACTCTCGCTTCACTTAGGTATACTTTCTAGCAAGTAAGTCTGAAGCCTTCTCTTATTTCTCAAAGTTTGCAAAGAATGTTCAAAATGAAAAGGGTTATGCTATTTCAAGCATACGAACTGACCATAAAAGTGAGTTTGAAAATCAAGACTTCGCGAAGTTCTGTGATGAATCTAGTTTTCAACATGTTTTCTCTTCTCCATACACTTTAGAACAAAATGGGGTTGTGGAAAGGAAGAACGGATCCTTATAGGAGATGGCCATAACTCTCTTGTAGAGAGCAAGATATCCTCTCGATTTTGTGCGAAGCAGTTTCCACTGCTTGCTATATTATCAACAGAGTATTCTTGAGGTTTATTCTAAAGAAAACTCCTTATGAAGTGTATCAAGGAAAGAAGTTTATTGTCTCCTACTTTCATGTCTTTTGCTGTAAATGTTTTATTCTAAAGAATGCAAATGATTGATTTGGAAAATTCGAGGAGAAATCAAACGAAGAAATCTTCCTAGGATATTCGACTTCAAGCAAAGCTTACATGGTCTTTAACAAGAAGACTCAATCCATGGAAGAATCTATGAACATCAAGTTTCAAGAGTATGTGCAGAATCAACTAGATCAAACTCAACTTGAAGAGTTTGAACCTGTTCCAAACTTAACAAAGTCTACTTCTCTCGAAGAGGTTCAGACTTCTGAAGAACATCAATAAGCAGATCGAGAATATTCAACTGAAGTGGAGGATCAACAAACTTTCAAACCAAGCAACAACTGGAAGCACAAGTCAAGTAATTCCAAAGAACTCATCATTGGCAACATTAATGAAGGAATTTGCACCAAATCTAAAAGAAGAGAAGAGTCTGATGCTCTAGCATGTGTTTCTAAATAAAACCAAAAGGTGTAGACAAAGCCCTGTCAGATGAAAGGTGAATAGAAGCTATGCAGAAGAACTCAAACAATTCAGCATCAATGATGTATGGGAGCTAATTCCAAAACCTAAAGGCAAATCCGTGATTGGAACAAAGTGGGTTTTCAGGAACAAAATGAATGAGAAATGAAAAGTGATCAAAATAAAGCAAGACTCATGGCGAAAGGATATACAAAAGAAGAATGGATAAACTATGGCGAGACCTATGCACCAATAGCGAGGTTAAAAGCAATTAGATTATTACTTGCTTTTGCTTGTTATAAAAATTTCAGGTTATTCCAAATGGATGTCAAAAGTGCGTTCATAAATGGGTTCATACAAGAAAAGTCTATGTGGAACAACCACCAGGATTTGAAAATCTAAAGAAACCAAACTCAGTCTACAGATTGAAAAAGGCCTTGTATGGACTAAAGCAAGCACCTCGAGCCTGGTATGAAAGGTTGAGTGAGTTTCTAACTCAAAATAGTTTTGAAAAGGGAAAGGTTGATACTACCTTGTTTATAAAGAAAGAAGGAAAAGATTTTCTGCTAGTACAAATTTATGTAGATGATATTATCTTTGATTCTCCTAACGAAAATCTATGCAAGATGAATTCGAAATGAGCATGATGGGTGAGTTAAACTTCTTTCTGGGATTGCAAGTAAGACAATCGAAGAAAGATATATTCATTCATCAAGAGAAATATGCAAAAGATCTCATCAAGAAATTTGGGTTGGAGAGCTGCAAGAAGACAAAGACACCAATGTCAAGCTCTTCGAAACTGGACAAGGATGAAAGAGGGAGGAAAGTAGATCAAAAGTTATACAGAAGCATGATCGGTTCACTTCTTTACCTTGCTGCTTCTAGACTTGATATTTTATTCAGTATTTGCATATGTGCTAGATTTCAATCTAATCCTAAAGAATCTCATTTAAGTGCTGCAAAACGCATCATTAAATATGTTGCGACTTCTCCAAAGCTGGGTCTGTGGTATCCAAAAGAATGACACTTTACTTTTCTTGGATATTTAGACGTTGATTTAACCGGTTGTAAAGTGGATAGAAAAAGCACATCCGAAACCTGTCAACTGCTGGGAAATATGCTAGTATCTTGGTTCTTAAGAAAGCAAAGTTCTGTAGCATTATCAACAGAAAAGCAGAGTATGTTTCTCTTGGGAGTTGTTGCTCTCAAATCTTATGGATAAGACAACAACTAAGAGACTTTGGGATTGAAGAATCATGTATCGAGATCAGATGCGACAACACTAGTGCTATAAATCTCACCAAAAACCCAATTTTTCATTCAAGGGCGAAGCATATAGAGATTCAACATCACTTTATAAGAGATCATGTCCAAAATGGGGAGATTATGATTCAGTTCATTGATTCGAAGAATCAGTTGGCAGACATCTTTTCGAAGCCTCTAAAGAAAAATCTATTTGAGTCTATTCGCACCAAATTAAATATAATATTCCAATCATTTAAAGTCTGAAGCTGGTCAGACTCATAATATCAAAAGCTACCTCGGTATGAGAATGTATCGAATCCAGGTATTTTAATTTTTGGTATGAAAATGTATGATTATCTGAATCATCGCTTGCCTAATTTATTTTTAGAAATTATTATTTCATTGATAATTTTCAATTTTTAAATTTTTGGAAGTTACCTTTTTAAAATTCGTTCTAAAAAGGCATCTCTCTTGTGACGTTTCAAGTACCCCATTTCACTCTCTTTATATACCACCTTGTATTTCTTTCTAGCACATCGTTTCAAAATCCTAGAATACAGACTCTCTTCTCCGACATTTTCTCTCTAGATTTCTCTACAAGTTTTCTTCTTTTCTACACTCAAACTCGTCTTCGAAATCCTCCAAGTCTGCAAGCATGTCTTACCAAAGGAAATCCTCTCGGATTGCAAGCAAAGGGCCTCGGAATGTGCCGGAAGGGCAGACACATTTCAATCTCATTGAAGAAGACTCTCCGCAGAAATCTCCACAGAAGTCTCCGTAGAACCCTCCACGCCAACCTCTGGAAAAGGAAGTCGAGCAAGACGCAGTACCTCTCAGGACTTTAACCCCCTAGGTTCTTTATAAACATTATGGTTATCTGAAAATGAGTGGTACGTCAATATCCTTTATTACTGATTTTCTAAGAGGACACGGGCATAGGAACGAAACGTTGTTTTTAAGAATGATGGAACGCTTAGGAATAACGCTGAAAGGAGCGGTAGATGAAGCATTTCTTAACTTTCCTTCTGACCCTAGGTTCAATGCTGAACATCCTGAAAACAAGGATGATAATGAAATGATGTTTTCGAATTTTCAACCCATAATGGGTGTGGCTGCTAATGAACCGGGTGATAGAACGAAACTCTTTCGTTCTAAGGAGCACAAAAGGGTTTACACCCAAATGCTGAAGAGAGGGGCGATGAACTCTCGAACTGTCGATTTTGACTTCCTAGACTCAATCAAGGTGAACTTAAGGGAAAAGTTGGTCTTTCTTCAACTTGAGAATTTCTATTCTGAGACGATTTTGACTTCCTAGACTCTATCTTTTCTTGACCAGAATCGAATCTAGTTTACTGTGAGTGATAAAGCCTATGTGGTGGATGTTGACACACTAGTAGACATTCTTGGGATGGAAATGAGTGGTTTTCAACCAATCAGTATCTCAATAGGACAAGCCACCAGATTTCTTGTCAAGGACAGATTACCAAAGGAGGCATCACATATTCTAAACTGTCAACCTCAAATGTTCTATTGCACAAAGTTGTCATTAACTGCATCAGACCGAAGGCTGCATCGAAAACAGATATTTCCATATTCGAAGCGAGACTCATGTTTACCATCTGCAATGGGATGAGATTTTCACTCCATCATACTATCCCGATGCACATGTACAAGATAGTTATGAAGGACAAAAGACAATTGCCTTATTCAGTGCTGGTTACAAAATTGTTTAGACATTTTCAGATCCAGTTTCCCGCCTCACTTTGCTCTCAAATTGTTGCTCCTATGTTAATAAGACTAAAAATGATTTCAAGATGAGGTTGAAGGACCTGAACAAAGCTATTGAGCGCTTGAAGAATGAGTCCTCAAGCAAAACCAAGGAAGATTCTGCTGGAAGAAAGAGGAAAGGCAAGGAAGTTGTGAAAGAACTTGTAAAGAATAGAAGATCACTCATCCTGCAGGACAAAGAGGATGAAGTTGATCTTACAATTTCTGCAATTGCCTTAAAGAATCTTCAAGGTTTTGTTGGTTTTGAGTAACCAAAGGAAAAGAAAGGAGAAAACAGAGAAGAAACGGAGCAAGAAGAAGAAGAGCAAGAAAAGCAAGGAGAGCATGACGAAGCAGAAGAAACAGAGAAGGAAGAAGTAGAAAGAGAAGAAGGAACAAGGGCTGAAGAAGAAGAAGAAGGTCGTGAGGATGACTCTTATGCAGAGACAGTTGCAATCATATTGTCTGAACATTCAAAAGCAACTAGGAGTGAACTTGTAGGAGTACGAACATAAAAAAATATCACTCTCGTTCTGAAAACAAGAAGACACAAGAAGAAGGAATCCCTTCTCCACATGTAGGCATAGAAACAAGGGGAGTTGTTAAGAAAACAAAGACTTCTTCTCCTCATTTTGCGAGTGATGGTATAAGTCAATCTCCTGCAGACCTAGAAAATGTCTATGCTTCTCAATTTCCTAAAGCTGACATTGAAGAATCTACACCGAGACATGGAGCTAGACAAGTTGATGTTCCCTCAACTCTGGACTCTCTACGAATTCAATTCATTGAAGCTAGTGCGTAGACTAAACCGAATGCTAACTATCAAAGGATGATAGAACTCCTTTTGGAGGTAAAAGCTCAGCAATACGCTATGGAGATTGAGATCCAGAAGATTCACATTGCTTTGAGATCTACTTTTGATTCTCACACTAGAAATGTATAGTCTTTAGACAGTCAAGTACAGATTTTGAATCAACAAGTCTCTCTTATTGTGGCCAAGAATGATCAAACTATCCAGATTCTCAAGACTGTTCAAACTCAAGTCGAGAAGGTTCATAGCCAGTGCCAAAAGGTAGAGGAGGCAGTGCAGTCCATGGAGGATTTCCTTGCATTTAGCAAAGCATCAACTTATGGCCCCATAAGAATTTTTTTATTTAAAAAAAAAGTCATATCATAAGCATCAATTCTTTTGCTTTTCTTGTTGAAGCAAGAGGCTCCAACTTGCTCTCAGTGGGGGCAATGAAGCCATATAGTATCGACACTCTACTCATTTGTAGATCACTTCAGGCCAAAGTTCTTAGACCTAGAGTTTTCCATTTCACTCTTTCAATCTAATTAAATTGTTTAATTTTCATTTATTTAATAAAATTGAACTTTCTTTATTTATTTATTTTACAGTCTTAATTTGAAGTTACCAAACACTCGAAAGGATCAAATATGTCCATATAAACTATACCGGGGATTTATTATCTCATTTTATCCGATCCTATCCCAGTCCTTGTCCTGACAACCAAATGCAACTTAAAGGATTAGTTTCAAGAGGCCAAACCGTAAGGGATTAGCCTTTTTTTGTTGGATCCTGACTTGTGCTGTGATCAATCGATATGCTCAGGTTGCCATAATGGAATACAATGCAACATTATCGGCTTTATCCTAAAAGCGAATTTTCTCTACCAGTTCCATATCTAATTTTGGATTGTTTAAGATGAGCACCCAAATTCAATTCAAACATCAATCTTCAACTCTTTGATGACGGCTACAAAAGAAACAAGAAAATCAGATTGCTTACCATATTTGACTAGAAAGATGGGACGACACTGATTCCTTACCTACTGAATTAATTTAGTATATTGACAAAAATCGATCTCAGTTCTCATTTTTGGTAGTTGCAGCTTCCAGAAAGAGAACAAGGGGTAGATAAACCAGTTTAATGCCTCTTAACGTTGAATAACAAGAGCAGCTTGAAAGCCTAAGTACTTTTTGGTCGCCTCCCTTCTGTATCCTTCCCTTTCCTTCTTTCAGCTAACATCTATCGAGAAGGGAAGAGAACATTAAACAAGGCACAAACTCATTTGAGAAAAAACACAAGGATAAGCCGAGAAAGGCCACAGGGAATACCAAACTCTGTGATGCACAGGAACTCAGACATCCTTCTCCAGAAAACAACAGGACAGTCTGAATATTGTTGAAAATGTCAATCCTGATGGGTTCCTGCTTATACTCAATTGAGCAACTTAGGGCCATCTTAGGGATGATACAGAAGGAAAGAATTAAAATACCGTGCCTGATGAAAGAATGAACAAACTGGGGTGCAGAAAAATTAGGATGCATTCTGCTCTGCACCCGCTTACAAGGTATAGTCCCGACCTATATTTCAGCTTTTCTAGTTTTTTTTTCCTTACCAAAGAATCTTTGATCCTGTCTACTAAGCAAATAAGGAATCCAATTCCCTATTTGACATTTGGAAAGCTCTCAATTTAATGGGAAAAATGCCTGTTTGTAGAATCACGTGATTGTCAACTTCAAGTTCTGGTTCGAACCAGTGGTGATTGAGGGATGGGCGAGTGAGGGGACATAATGCAGGGCGACCTCAACACATCGTCTATTCTTCGGAACGAGAGTCTAAGCCTTAGGTCGCTCTGCCAGCACTTCTCCTTCCTGTTCGGCTTATTGCCATTCCTCAGCACAAACTCTCGGATTCGTGCTAAAGCAACCTTCGTGGTCTCGTCATTCATGTTGGCAATGCAAACTCTGAACCATCCTGGCTCTGAGCAGTGAAAGGAAGAACCCGGCGAGACATTGAGCTTGACATCGTTAATTATAACCCGCCACAGAGCCGTCTCTGCCTCTACGGTGCTCTCCATCAGGAGCCCCCTCAAATCCATCCATAAGAAGAGACCCGCATTGCCGTTCAAGCACTTGATGCCTACCTGACGAAGTCCGTCAGTGAAATCATTATGCCTCGTCGCTAACCTCCCCGCACTCTCCAACAGGAATTTCGCGATGAACTGATCGTCCGATAACATGGATGCAATTAGGTACTGAGTTTGGGAGGATACTAGACCGAAGCTGGACATCTTCCGGCCGCACTCCACCACGGCATCATTGTATGAATACACAATCCCAACCCTGAAGCCAGGGAAACCCATATCTTTTGAGAGGCTATAAATTATATGCACGAGGTTGCGATTGTATTCTTGATCTTCCTCGATTATCTCTGCGATGCTTATGAAATCAGGCTGACGAAAGACTGTAGCAGCATATATCTCATCGCAAATGAGGTGGATGTTCTTCTCGTTGATGAAGCTCATGGCTTCTCTCAACGTGTCTCGGTCTAAGATGGTCCCTAGTGGGTTTGATGGATTGGTTAAGAGCAACCCTTTTACGCTGATGTTGGCCTCAACAGCTTTTGCGTATGCTTCTTCCAAAGCCTTCCTGGTGACCTTGAAATTGTTAGAGCTGTGACAGACTACGGGGAGAAGTCGTGCTTCGGTCCTCCAACACAAATCTCGATCAAATCTGCAAAAAGATAATTTTGTTTTATTTTCAATTAACTTGAGAAGAAACGAGTTGTCGTTCATAAAAATATAGGTTCTGTTTCACCATTCATGTTCAAACTCGGCCATGAAAACTCTTCTTTGTTCTTCTTGGAGAAAATGACAGTCTTATGTGAAACTTTTTAAGTCTTTATCCCAAAAGCTTATTAACAGAGATGCCATATTGAGTATTAAACGTGCCCAACGCTCTCTAGCGTGAAAACCAATCCTTATTCAATGCTTTCGTTCTTTAAATTTACCCGAATCACTCACCAGGTAATTTTTGGACAGGTCAGATTAACTTTGAGATGAACAAACAGTCATAATCAGTCTTTAGACAACCCTCAAAAAGCAGTTAAATTAAGCATGTTTTCTGCAGGAGTAGAGATAGCTAAAGGCCCTAATCTGTCCCCTGGAAGATGTATCCAAGAACTATATTGAAGAAAACGACTTTCACTGTTCAGGGAAGATTTAGCCTCTAAAAATGGCCTCATCTGTTTTGTCCCAACATTGTAAAGAATTCTCCCAAAACGGTACCCGATTTCAATTATTGTCAAGAGCCAGAGGTGACAATACACAGGAAAAGGCAGGTCCTTTCGGCCATAGCGTTTGGATGGTGACAATGAAATTTCGAGGCAACTTGCCCTGTGTCTTAATTCAGCTCCCCTAGTTATCATTAACTAAATCAAGTACGGGCCATATTGACCAATAATTCTTGCCGGTCGTTGACCTTGCCGAAGTATTATGGATACTGTGAAAGAGATGGAGCGAAGCAAAACAGCTGGAAAATGATTTAATATATGTCATTAGGATTGCCGACATCCGTCTTTGAAGATGGACACGGACTAAATTTGGTGTAAAATTCCCAAAAGAACACTCACATGGCAAGCATAATGAGGCAACCCAATCATTTTCTTATTAATAAGATCAGTTTTGTGTTGTGATTAATAAAGAACACCGAGAAGCCGCATCATATGGATAATATAATTTTTCTTCCCAGTGGTAGCCAAGCATTATTTTAATCTTTTCCATGCCTAAGTAGGAAGGTGCTGCCCTCTAATCGAATCTCCAATAATGTGAACAGTTGGAGCGCACCTAATCCCATCAGTTTTGCATTTATCATATTAACTAAACCCGTGATGTATTAGCTTGGAAAGCAGAAAATGATGCGAGATCTTACCCTGCATAGTAAGGGGTTGGCACCAAGAACGCATCGCCAGGATCAGCCAGGCAGAATGTGATCATCTCGTGAGCTCCTGTGGCTCCCCGCTCATGACAATCCGGTCGGGATCAAACTTGACCTTGTCCCCCCTCACTCTCCCCATGAACTTCGCCACAGCCTGCAAAAGATCATGGCTTTAAAATCCTATCCGTCGTCAAGCTCTCATATTACTTTCGCACATCGATTAATGATGTAATGCATAGATTTGGTTACTGAAAAGAGGAGCGGGACAATGAATTTGATTCACCCAAACGTACGTTTCTGAACGCGGGCAAGCCATGATAATCCTGAAAGAGGGCAATGTCCCTGAATTTGTCCACTCCTTCCTTAGTGCAGATGGAGGCTTCTGGGTTGCTGACGAGCCATTCTTGAACCAAGTCGAAACAGAGCTGGATATTGCAGAAAAAAGAAAGTTCACTTTCCGAGCTTTCGGCACAAGACCCACACGTCGAAAAAGAGGAACTACGAGCAAATTCTTTTTTATTCCTTTTCTTTTACCTGATGTTCTGCAAGACCCATTTGGATGACACCACTGGGATTCTGCGTAGGATGAAATGGGTCCTTGTCGTAGGCCTTCCACCCATCGAAATAGGGACAGTTCTCGGCATGACCGTCGTTGGTTGCTTTCCGAGACAACAGTGGCTTTCTGTTGCTTGAAACGTAACTCATCGTCTTCAAAGAAAAAAGGCTTGTCGGGTTTTTGACTTGGTAACTTATAAAATAGCAAGAAAGATGGACAAAGACGAAGGAGGAGTTTGCCGGAAAAGAGCACGAGATTGTTGTAGAGAGGAGCGAGAGAGGAAGTTGAGTGATCCCTGCCTCCGGAAATGGAGTTATATATAGATATGCACACACACACGAAAGCGTTGGGCTTGACATGAGCAGTCAGTGTAAGGGAAGGTTCTTGGAAATTAAGACAACTCCAAGTTTGGTCATAATCCTCTGGTCCACGAGGCCGGTTTGAAGGGATGAGTTGGATGGTTGCTCCGACCGCGAATTTTCAACGCGCGAGCGAGTACTTTTGAAATACGGCCTTGGACGCGGTCCATTATGAAGATTGTTTTGAAGTGTCTTCCAAGGAAAATCAGTGAAGAAAACTCTATGCATCGCGGGTTATTGTATCACGTGTAATTAATGCTTTGAGAATTAGGTTACTGTATTGTGCATAAGGTTGCCAAGTAGCCTGGGGACACTGGGCGACAAGATGTCGACAATACTTAGCTGTTTGTCTTTTTTCCGATTGTCGACCTTAGGATGCATTTGCTTCCGGAAAATCGGAAATTATCAGGGAATGTTCCCTTTTTTTATTTTTAAATTAAAGTAATTTCGGAAATGATGATTCATTCTCCTATAATTTGGATAGACCTTTCAAATGAGTGAGAATTAATTTCCAATTCTCGCTATTGAAAATCTTTTTTTTATTATTAGCTAGGAAATTGCTATTGAAAAACTTAAGACGTACCTTCCAACAAACAAATCCAGCTCTAACACAAAGCCCTAAGACCACGACGCCCTGTCTAGGGACCTTGCACCAGGACCTTGAGGGACAAACCTTGGACCTTAGGGTCTAGTCTTGAACCGTATGCCTAAATTGGAGACCTCGATGAAAGGGCTCGAGAACCCAGTGTGAGCAGCTAGGACCCTAATGAATGGGCCCTAACATATCGGGTCTTGGTTCTAGGCAACTAGAAGTCAAGAATAGTGGTGAAGATGTAGTTGAATTTGGAAAACAAATTCCAATTATCATGAAGCTTTACGACACTTAAGCATATGGTTCAGTGAAAATATTTTTCAATCATTTATTTCTTAAGAAATAAAAAATAAAAAATAAAAAATTATTTTTGAGTAGTTTTTCTTTTGTCTAACAAGTGGATCCTTTTGAAAACTTGTATGGTCTCTAATCAACCATAAACTTACTGTGTGGATGTCAATTCAATCATAAATTTTCAATTTTGTTAATTTAGTAATAAATCTTTGTAAGAAATTCCAATATAGTCCTTTCGACTAATTTTTACTACAAGTGGATGACGATTCACTCATCACTGGTCATCATACGTGGCATGTCACTATGTCGGTGGTTTTCGGTAAAAATTGATTAAAAGAACCACATTTGCATTTTACACAAATGTGTAGGATTAAATTGGTAATATTAGAAAGTATGATTGAAATAGTATTCGTACTGTAGAGATTTAGGACCAATTGAGCGATTTCCTCGATGCTTGTATATAATGCTTCGTGTTATACAAATAAGTCTTTATGATATAATTTTGTGCGAGTGTTTTTCCTAGCGATGAAGATGCATGTTTGGGGATCATATCGAATTTGGCTTCCCCCGATCCCTTTGCTCGATGGGTAGCTGCAACTCCTCAAGGCCTATCAATCTCCCATTGCATAACACAAACATTTGCTCATTCCCTTATCTTTAGCTTTATAAAGAGAGCTCTTTTCAAATATTTTAACACTCTCTCACGTATAAACTGGACTTTAGCCTAAACCTAAAACATCCAAATATGCAATTATATTGTATAATATTGGGATGCATTGATGAGATGAAATATATGGTAATGTGCAGCTAGTTTTTGGAACCTAGTTTAAGGAAATTAAAGGATAGATTTTGATGACGCTGGTTATATTATGATTGTTGGTTGTCTCTAGAGCTCTTTTCAAATATTTCAACACTCCTCCTCACACAAAAATTAGATTTTAGCCTAAACCTAAAGCATTTAGATATGCAACCGGGGTGTATAATATTGGGATGTGTTGATGAGGCGTCTTTGCATTTGGAAAATACACGGATTGTCTAGCTAGTTTTTGGAACCTAGTTTTAGGAAATTAGAGGATAGATTTTTTATGACGCTGGTTATATTATGATTGTCGGTTGTCTCATTTTACTTTGAACTCATTCTAAAGCTCATGCTTGCCATTCAATTTTGTAATAACGAGCCAGCCCAAGCCCATGTTCTAATAACCACCTTTCCAGCCCATGTTTGCTAAAGCCCGACCCCGACCCATTTTTGTTGAAATCAATGAACCCAGCGGACAAAAGTCACAAAACCAGGAAATGAAGGGAGCTTGTTGTCACATTGTTCTTATGTACCACGGTGCACTCGGAGATTTTCACGTTGGAAGAGAAACTTTTGATTCATATGCACCACGCTTTTGGCAGAAAAGGCCACGATCACCTGTGGAAATCTACGTGGAAAAAGATTGAATGTTCACCGCCCTTCCTGTGGCTTAAAGTGAACTATATTATGTCCTTATGTCTATGAGATCATAGCAATTTCCATTCTTTTTTTTTTCTTTTTCATAAGAACGTAAAAGTTCCCAAAAATTTATCCCCCTTGAAATTTCAAATAATGTAACCAAATCTTGAAACATAAGATTTAAGATGTGTGGCTAAAGAGAGAGTAGCGGTCGCTATTACCTCCGGCTGTAATCACAAGCCATATGGTTGCTCTGACGATGGCTTTGAGGTGGTCAATGAGCATGGTCTTAAAAAATTTCACATTAAGTTGGCATAACCAAAATACCATATTTAAAAAAAAAAATCCAAGTGAAATCAAAAGGGTTATCATGTCCATCTTATCAAAATTCATTCTCGAGAACGATGAACAGATATTTTTAAGAAGTATAATAACTATTTTGATGAAAAAAGATAAATGGATAATTTTAAATTTCTGACAAAAAACATAAGAATCTTTCATGATATTATCTCCTCATCTAACACCCAAGCACAAGCCCACCTCCTCTTTTTGTTTTTTTTTTGGTGGAATGCCCACCTCCTTTAAAGACTTGACAAATGTGTATCATTCTTTTAGCACTTGCACACATGAAATGTGCACGCAAAATCAAAGTAAACATAAACAAAATGATGGCAGACCAGGATTTCGGAAGTCCATCCCTCGCCACCTCGTGTTATAAGCGGTTGAATCGTACATTTCTAGACTGGTCTAGTTGCGATGGCAGAGGAAATTCTTTGACCCAACAAACCTAACATGCCTGCTTACGCAGGAGGTAAACGTTGGACCACGCGAAAGGAAAAAAACACGACAATGGTCATCTAAACATTATTTCCTAGGTGAGCTCTCATCTGGTGGTCGGACATTCTTGGTCTCCCTTTTGACCGGTTCAGTTCTATTCCTTAAGTTACGATCTTCCGTCAAAATCAGGTGTATTCGGTCAACGTCAGGTGTAGAAGGAGGACTCGTGCCCGTGGAGGGATGAGAAGTTCGGATCCTACACGAACTCTCTCCGCCCAAACGAGAATCAAAATCGTGAATATTTGCTGCAACGATTCACACTACGATTTCTACGACAATACTATTTGATAAATTACGCGTGATAATTTCATTTCTCTCTAAGTAGTCTCTGTGTTGGTAGAAAAGCATTTCAAAAAACTTGTTTTTCATGTTTTCTCATATTTCATATCACTTGAGTTATCTTACTCATTTTATTAATGGGTTCACTATACTAGCTTGGTCACGATAAGGAAAAGATATCGGGCTCGCATACATGAGCTTGGGTCGAGCCAAGTGTAAAATTGGATTTTACCTCAACTTGCAAGCGAAATATACACCAAACCCAATTTGAGTCATCTTTTTATTAAATTTTTTGTTTCGTCTTGAGCTCTCATCCAGAAAAGCTTATTTGCATGTAAATAAAATTTTAATGCTAAAAACTGAAGATGGATCTCGGGTCCGAGATGAAGAGCTATTGGACCAGATGACTACAGATTTTTTTAAGAGCCTATATCAAATTTTAGGGCCCGGGGACATCCTTCCGGTAATGGATAAAATTCCCAGCTTGGCACCTGATGAAATGAAATAGTACTTAATAGCTGAGGTGGCCATGGAAGACGTCAAAAATGCTGTTTTCCAAATTAGCGGCATTGTTCCGACCAAAAAAAAAAAAAAAAAAAATTAGGCGCATTGAGTGTACCGGGTCCAGACGGATTTAATGGGAAGTACTTTCCACGTCACCGACAGGAAGGATGAAATATGTGCTGACGTATTTTTTTCTCCATGTGCTTTGTATGAAACGGAATTGAACATGACCCCAAATACCTTAGTCCCCAAAGCTCCAAACCCTGAGACACTGGTGCCATCCCTTGGACTTTTGTAACTTTTATCGTGACCCTTCCAACACCAGCGTTGGAGGAAATGACGGGTTTGGAAGTAATGTAAAGTTGGAAACCAATGATTTTCAATTGGCATAAATTCTCCTAAACCCTTATTTCGCGCGACATAAAGATTTATATTTTCATTCGATTAACTTATGGGAATTCTATATGGAAAGTCGCAAATAACTTATTAAGGTTGGCTAGAAATCAAGTGAAATATGCGATAGTATTTCACTTCCTCTACAATCACAGATTTAGGATCGATAACTTAATTACACTAATATTTAACTAGTGCCCTTTCAATATATAAACGTGAATATTTTGTTAACTAAAATGTCCACACTTTTTTTGTCCAATTATGAGTTCTTAAGTTCTTATTTGGTAAGTGTCCATACAATATTTTTATACATTTTGCTCTCCTCTTTATTAGTCACTGCCAACGCAATGACAATGTTTTTACCTTTATGAAAGAACCAATTACGCTCGCCATCAGAAATCACAGTGACCTCATGGAGGTCATCACCGGCCACTACGCTCCTGATGTTTTGCTTATGGTTCTTGATGCCACTAGAAAAGGAGAAAAGTCACAAAAAGAAAAGAGAAGCTATGAGAGGCCTTAACCTTTCTTTTTTTTTGGGGGGTGGTGGGAGGGGAATGCAGATGCTTCTTAGGCAAAAGTGTGCAGATCTTTTGGCTAAGAGGGGAAGAAGAGAAAGACGCTAAAAGTAACTTATACACCTAAGCTTCTTTTCCTTCTCGTTGGCTTGAAGAAAAGAGGGAGACGAAAAATTTAAGGGAGAGGGGCGAGAAGTGAGCAACTTTCCGGTAGATTGTTTGATGTACACTGAACTAATTAAAGAGACGGATCACTATACGATATTTTTAGAGAAGAGAATGTATTTTACTAGTTAAGAGGTAAATGTACCAAGAAAAATGAGGTAAAGTTTGTCTTTTTTGTTGCACCAACACATTTCGACTCTTTTAAAGGTTAAATAAATGTACGTCAAAGAGAAAGGGACTATAGAAGAGCAAGCCCAGTCTAACCAAAGAGATAGAATCCTCATTTTTGGTGGGCTCTTTTTACTTTAAGATCCTGTGCAAAGAGAATGGTGGCCTCCGGATGCTCGCCCTCTTGCGGCGGACGCACCACCGTAGGCCATGACCTATGCATAGCAAGTCATCAGGGCACCAAAGCGCGCTACGACGAATTTAAGGCAAATGAACCAAGACTAGAACGAACGAGAAGACCTGAGGAACGAACATGGCTTAAAGAACTAAGTCATGCGTTGTTTACATGCATGTAAAGATGGCCACAAAGAATAAGTAACGTATCATTTGTTTGGAGCTTTTTTCGTCCCAAAAAAGTCCTAAAAAGGATTGTCGATCAAGAGCATGAACTCTTTTGACTCGATGTCTTTGCTATCCCCTTTATCATATTCATCACCTACCTTTCAAAGGGCCACCCTCGACAAATAGGTTTAAGTTATTTACTCAAGAAACAACCATAATGGCTCATTTGAAAAAACCGTTCAAACATGTCATATTTTCCATCGCTCAAAAAAGGATTGTCAATCAAGAGCATGAACTCTCCCGAGTCCATATCTCACATGACATGAGATTTCTTTTGAGTTCTTATAAACCTAAGTATTTCAAGCAAGATTCACCACTAGCTATATAGAGTCAACTAGAAACAAATCGAAATTAAAAAAAAAAAAATGAGAACTTTGTTTCAATTTCTACGAAACTAGAGATTCTAAGCATGAGAGTTTGATTGCACTAATATTTCTATTAGCATCCTTTTGGTAATTAACTTGTTGGTTATTCAATGAAAATAGTCACATACTCTTGATTAGGGCGATTACGATCACAAAGATCTTTCAAAGTCCTCAAGTGTTCATGCAATTATTTTTGCAGGATTACTCTTATCAAAGTTTAAACTAGACTCAGCCTAATCTAGAAAAGAAATTAACATACAATTTATTGAGAAGTGATGTGAAAAAGTAAACTAGCCACTAAAAAATAAATGTGATATATAAACTTGAAAGTAATTATCTAAGAGCGAGAGAAGAAAACGCAATGCAATGTTGAAATCCACTAAGCTCAGTTGCCTCTCAAGGCTTCGGTACTCGTCCGTCCATTCATTATCGATCAAAGCATGCCATCAATCAGAACAAAAGATCAGCAAAGTTCATTGCAATTCAAAATTCAATTTGCCTTGGGGTCGGCTTTGGAATTAATCATGCAATTCGATTATCCCAAGCCATCTCCCAATCCACTGGGCGTTCGTTGATTAAGATTAGTGATAATAAGCCCCCACTTGTGTTCACAAAAGCAGAAGACTAACTCGCTAATCACTAATTAAAGCTAATCAAACCCACTAATATACCTGCTGATACGTGTTAGACCAAACATTCATCTTATCAAACACATGCAGGCTACATTTAACATGCAATTAGGCCAATTGACCTTGGGAATCAAGAAAACAATTGGTTGGCCACTAAGGGCAACCTCTCCTCATTTTTTTTTCCAAAATCAAGTATGTATGTAATTAAACCCAGACGATCGACTTAATTAGTACATACTCCAGGACCCATCGCCGACCCATTTATTTTAATGCGCATGCAAAAACGAATAAATAAATCCCCAACAACACAAATATGTGATAGAAAAGTATGGCCAAAATTTTGAAAACCACAACACACCTTTATACACAGCAGATTAGGTCATTTACAATACTAGTCTATATTCACAAGTCTACAAAAGATCGGTCCTCAAAACAAAGCTATCTTATGACTAGCTAGTTCTTAGACACTAAACTCATTTGTAGATCACTTAAGGCCAAAATTCTTAGACCTAAAGTTTTCCATTTCACTCTTATAATCTAATTAAATTGTTTAATTTTCATTTCTTTAATAAAATTGAACTTTCTTTGTTTATTTATTTTACAGTCTTAATTTGAAGTTTACCAAACACTCAAAAGGATCAAATATGTCCATATAAACTATACAGGGGATTTATTATCTCATTTTATCCGATCTTATCCCAATCCTTGTCCTAACAACCGAATGCAACTTATAGGACTAGTCTCAAGAGGCCAAACCCTGAGGGACTAGCTTTTTTTTGTTGGATCCTGACTTGTGCTGTGATCAATTGATATGTTCAGGTTGCCGTAATGGAATCCAATGTGACATCATCAGCTTTATCCTAAAAGCGAATTTTGTCTACCAGTTCCACATCTAATTTTGGATTGTTTAAGATGAGCAGCCAAATTCAATTCAAACATCAACCTTCAACTCTTTGATGACGGCTACAAAAGAAACAAGAAAATCAGATTGCTTACCATATTTGACTAGAAAGATGGCATGACAATTCCTTACCTACTGAATTAATTTAGTATATTGACAAAGATCGGTCTCAGTTCTCATTTTTGGTAGTTGCAGCTTCCAGAAAGAGAACAAGGGGTAGATAAACAAGTTTAATGCCTCTTACCGTTGAATAACAATAGCAGCTTGAAAGCCTAAGTACTTTTTGGTCGCCTCCCTTCTGTATCCTTCCCTCTCCTTTTTTCAGCTAACATCTATCGAGAAGGGAAGAGAACATTAAACAGGGCACAAACTCATTTGAGAAAAAACACAAGGATAAGCTGAGAAAGGCCACAGGGAATACGAAACTCTGTGATGCACAGGAACTCAGACATCCTTCTCCAGAAAACAACACGACAGTCTGAATATTGTTGAAAATGTCAATCCTGATGGAACTTAGGGCCATCTTAGGGATTATACAGAAGGAAAAAATTAAAATACCGTGCCTGATGAAAGAATGAACAAAATGGGGTGCAGAAAAATTAGGATGCATTCTGCACTGCACCCAGTTACAAGCAAATAAAGAATACAATTCCCTATTTTACATTTGGAAAGCTTTGGATTTAATGGGAAAAATGCCCGTTTGTAGAATCACGCGATTGCCAACTTCAAGTTCTGGTTCGAACCAGTGGTGATTGAGGGATGGGCGAGTGAGGGGACATAATGCAGGGCGACCTCAACACATCATCCATTCTTCGGAACGAGAGTCTGAGCCTTAGGTCGCTCTGCCGGCACTTCTCCTTCCTGTTCAGCTTATCGCCATTCCTCCGCACAAACTCTCGGATTCGTGCTAAAGCGACCTTCATGGTCTCCTCATTCATGTTGGCAATGCAAACTCTGAACCATCCTGGCTCTGAGCAGTGAAAGGAAGAACCCGGTGAGACATTGAGCTTGAATTCGTTAATTATGCCCCGCCACAGAGCCGTCTCTGCCTCTACGGTGCTCTCCATCAGGAGCTCCCTCAAATCCATCCATAAGAAGAGACCCGCATTGCCGTTCAAGCACTTGATGCCTACTTGATGAAGTCCGTCAGTGAAATTCTTATGCCTCGTCTCTAACCTCTCCGCACTCTCCAACAGGAATTTCCCAATGAACTGATCGTCCGATAACATGGATGCAATTAGGTACTGAGTTTGGGAGGATACTAGACCGAAGCTGGACATCCTCCGGCCGCACTCCACCACGGCATCATTGTATGAATACACAATCCCAACCCTGAAGCCAGGGAAACCCATATCTTTTGAGAGGCTATAAATTATATGCACGAGGTTGCGATTGTATTCTTGATCTTCCTCGATTATCTCTGCGATGCTTATGAAATCAGGCTGACGAAAGACTGTAGCAGCATATATCTCATCGCAAATGAGGTGGATGTTCTTCTCGTTGATGAAGCTCATGGCTTCTCTCAACGTGTCTCGGTCTAAGATGGTCCCTAGTGGGTTTGATGGATTGGTTAAGAGCAACCCTTTTACGCTGATGTTGGCCTCAACAGCTTTTGCGTATGCTTCTTCCAAAGCCTTCCTGGTGACCTTGAAATTGTTAGAGCTGTGACAGACTACCGGGAGAAGTCGTGCTTCAGTCCTCCAACACAAATCTCGATCAAATCTGCAAAAAGATAATTTTGTTTCATTTTCAATTAACTTGAGAAGAAACAAGTTGTCATTCATAAAAATATAGGTTCTGTTTCACCATTCATGTTCAAACTCGGCCATGAAAACTCTTCTTTGTTCTTCTTGGAGAAAATGACAGTCTTATGTGAAACTTTTTAAGTCTTTATCCCAAAAGCTTATTAACAGAGATGCCATATTGAGTATTAAACGTGTCCAACGCTCTCTAGCGTGAAAACCAATCCTTATTCAATGCTTTCGTTCTTTAAATTTACCCGAATCACTCACCAGGTCATTTTTGGACAGGTCAGATTAACTTTGAGATGAACAAACAGTCATAATCAGTCTTTAGACAACCCTCAGAAAGCAGTTAAATTAAGCATGTTTTTTTTGCAGGAGTAGAGATAGCTAAAGGCCCTAATCTGTCCCCCGGAAGATGTATCCAAGAACTATATTGAAGAAAAGGACTTTCACTGTTCAGGGAAGATTTAGCCTCTAAAAATGGCCTCATCTGTTTTGTCCCAACATTGTAAAGAATTCTCCCAAAACGGTACCCGATTTCAATTATTGTCAAGAGCCAGAGGTGACAATACACAGGAAAAAGGCAGGTCCTTTCGGCCATAGCGTTTGGATGGTGACAATGAAATTTCGAGGCAACTTGCCCTGTGTCTTAATTCAGCTCCCCTAGTTATCATTAACTAAATCAAGTGCGGGCCATATTGAGCAATAATGCTTGCCGGTCGTTGACCTTGCCGAAGTATTATGGATACTGTGAAAGAGATGGAGGGAAGCAAAACAGCTGGAAAATGATCTAATATATGTCATTAGGATTGCCGACATCCGTCTTTGAAGATGGACACGGACTAAATTTGGTGTAAAATTCCCAAAAGAAGAGTCACATGGCAAGCATAATGAGGCAACCCAATCATTTTCTTATTAATAAGATCAGTTTTGTGTTGTGATTAATAAAGAACACCGAGAAGCCGCATCATATGGATAATATAATTTTTCTTCCCAGTGGTAGCCAAGCATTATTTTAATCTTTTCCATGCCTAAGTTGGAAGGTGCCGCCCTCTAGTCGAATCTCCAATAATGTGAACAGTTGAAGCGCACCTAATCCCATCGGTTTTGCATTTATCATATTAACTAAACCCGTGATGTATTAGCTTGGAAAGCAGAAAATGATGCGAGATCTTACCCTGCATAGTAAGGGGTTGGCACCAAGAACGCATCGCCAGGATCAGCCAGGCAGAATGTGATCATCTCGTGAGCTCCTGTGGCTCCCCCGCTCATGACAATCCGGTCGGGATCAAACTTGACCTTGTCCCCCCTCACTCTCCCCATGAACTTCGCCACAGCCTGCAAAAGATCATGGCTTTAAAATCCTATCCGTCGTCAAGCTCTCATATTACTTTCGCACATCGATTAATGATGTAATGCATAGATTTGGTTACTGAAAAAGAGGAGCGGGACAATGAATTTGATTCACCCAAACGTACGTTTCTGAACGCGGGCAAGCCATGATAATCCTGAAAGAGGGCAATGTCCCTGAATTTGTCCACTCCTTCCTTAGTGCAGATGGAGGCTTCTGGGTTGCTGACGAGCCATTCTTGAACCAAGTCGAAACAGAGCTGGATATTGCAGAAAAAAGAAAGTTCACTTTCCGAGCTTTCGGCACAAGACCCACACGTCGAAAAAGAGGAACTACGAGCAAGTTCTTTTTTTATTCCTTTTCTTTTACCTGATGTTCTGCAAGACCCATTTGGATGACACCACTGGGATTCTGCGTAGGATGAAATGGGTCCTTGTCGTAGGCCTTCCACCCATCGAAATAGGGAGACTTCTCGGCATGACCGTCGTTGGTTGCTTTCCGAGACAACAGTGGCTTTCTGTTGCTTGAAACGTAACTCATCGTCTTCAAAGAAAAAAAGGCTTGTCGGGTTTTTGACTTGGTAACTTATAATATAGCAAGAAAGATGGACAAAGACGAAGGAGGAGTTTGCCGGAAAAGAGCACGAGATTGTTGTAGAGAGGAAGTTGAGTGATCCCTGCCTCCGGAGATGGAGTTATATATAGATGTGCGCACACACGAAAGCGTTGGGCTTGACATGAGCAGTGAGTGTATGTAAGGGAAGGTTCTTGGAAATTGGTAATAATCCTCTGGCCCACGAGGCCGGTTTGAAGAGATGAGTTGAATGGTTGCTCCGACCGCGAATTTTCAACGCGCGAGCGATTGTAAATACGGCCTTGTAATTGTTTTGAATGTCTTTCAATGAAGAAAACTCTAGGTTTTTTGTCCATCGCGGGTTACTGTATTGGGCATAAGGTTGCCGAGTAGCCTGAGGACACTGGGCGACATGATGTCGACAATAGTTAGCGGTTTGTCTTTTTTCCGAATATGACCTTAGGATGCATGTACTTCCGGAAAATCGGATATTATCAGGGAATGTTCCCTTTTTTTCTTAAATTAAAGTAATTTCGGAAATGATGGTTCATTCTCCTATAATTTGGATAGACCTTTCAAATGAGCGAGAATTAATTTCCAATTGTCGCTATTGAATTTTTTTTTTTAATTGGCTAGGAAATTGCTATTGAAAAACTTAAGACGTACCTTCCAACATACAAATCCAGCTCTAACACAGAATTCAAGACCACGACACCCCAGACCTTGCACTGGAACCTTGAGGGACAAACCTTGGACATTACTGTCTAGTCTTGGACTACATGCCTAAATTGGAGACCTCGATGAACGAGACCAAGACCGGCAACTAGAAGTTGGGGATAGCGATGAAGATATAGTTGACTTTGGAAAACGAATTCCAATTATCATGAAGCTTCATGACACTTAAGCATAACGTTCAATGAAAATATTTTCAATTTATTTATATTTAAGAGAGAAAAAAATGAGAAAATTTTTTAAGTTGTTTTTCTTTTGTCTAACAAGTGGATCCTTTTGAAAAAATATATGGTCTCTAATCAATCATAATCTTATTGTGCATATGTCAATTCAATTATAAATGTTTAATTTTGTTGATTTAGTAACAAATCTTTACAAGAAATTCCAATATAGTCCTTTCGACTAATTTTTACTAGAAGTGGATGACGCAACAATTCACTCATCACTAATCACCATACGTGGCACATCACCATATCGGCGATTTTCGGCAAAAATTGATTAAAAGAATCACATTTGCATTTTTACAAATGTGTAGAATTAAATTGGTAATATTAGAAAGTCTGATTGAAATAGTATTCATATGGTAGAGGTTTAGGACCAATTGAGCGATTTCCCCGATGCTTGTGTATGATGCTTCGTGTTATACGAATAAGTCCTTATGATATAATTTTGTGCGAGTGTTTTTCCTAGCAATGAAGATGCATGTTTGAGGATCGTATCAAATTTGGCTTCCACCGATTCCTTTACTCGGTGGGGAACAAATTGTCACATTGTTCTTATGTACCACGGTGCACTCAGAGATTTTCGCATTGGAAGAGAAACTTCTGATTCATATGCACCATGCTTTCGGCAGAAAAGGCCACGATCACCTGTGGAAATCTACGTGGAAAAAGATTGAATGTTCACCGCCCTTCCTGTAACTTAAAGTGAACTATATTATGTCCTTATGTCTATGGGATCATTGCAATTTCCATTCTTTTTTTCTTTTTCATAAAAACGGAAAAGTTCCCAAAATTTATCCCCTTTGAAATTTCAAATAATGTAACCAAATCTTGAAACATAAGATTTAAGATGTGTGGCTAAAGAGAGAGTAGCGGTCACTATTACCTCCGGCTATAGTCACAAGCCATATGGTTGCTCTGACGATGGCTTTGAGGTGGTCAATGAGCATGGTCTTGAAAAATTCCACATCAAGTTGGCATAACCAAAAAACCATATTTAAAAAAAAAATTCTAGATGAAATCAAAAGGGTTGTCATGTCCATCTCATCAAAATCCATACTTGAGAACGATTGACAGATATCTTTAAGAAGTATAATAATTATTTTAATAAAAAAATAAATGGATAATTTTAAATTTCTGACAAAAAAAAAAACATAAGAATCTTTCATGATATTATCTCTTCATCTAACACCCAAGCAGCCCACCTCCTCTTTTTGTTTTTTTTTTTTTTTTTTTTTTGGTGGAATGCCCACCTTTTAAAGACTTGACAAATGTATATCATTCTTTTAGCACTTGCACACATGAAATGTGCGCGCAAAATCAAAGTAAACATAAACAAAATGATGGCGGACCAGGATTTCGGAAGTCCATCCCTCGCCACCTCGTGTTATAAGCTGTTGAATCGTACATTTCTAGACTGGTCTAAGTTGCGATGGCAGAGGAAATTCTTCGACCCAACAAACCTAACATGTCTGCTTACGAAGGAGGTAAACGTTGGACCAGGCGAAAGGAAAAAAACACGACAATAGTCATCTAAACAACATTTACTTCCTAGGTGAACTCTCATCTGGTGGTCGGACATTCTTGGTCTTCCTTTTGACCGGTTCAGTTCTATTCTTTAAGTTACGATCTTCCGTCAAAGTCAGGTGTAGAAGGAGGACTCGCGTCCGTGGAGGGATGAGAAGTTCGGATCCTACACGAACTCTCTCCGCCCAAACGAGAATCAAAATCGTGATTTGCTGCGACATTTCACACTAGGATTTCTATGACAATACCATTTGATAAATTGCAGGTGATAATTTCATTTCTCTCTAAGTAGTCTCCGGCTTTGTTGGTAGAAAAACATTTCAAAAAACTTGTTTTTCATGATTTCTCATATTTCATATCATTTGAGCTATCTTACTCATTTTATTAATGGGTTCACTATACTAGCTTGGTCACAATAAAGAAAAGATATCGGGCTCGCATACATGAGCTTGGGCCAAACCAAGTGAAAGATTGGATTTTGCCTCAACTTGCGCGCAAAATATACAGACCCAATTTGAGTCATTTATTTATTAAATTTTTTGTTTCATCTCGAGCCCTCATCCGGAAAAAGCTTATTTATATGTAAATAAAATTTCAATGCTAAAAACTGAAGATGGATCTCGGGTCCGAGATGAAGGGCTATTGCACCAGATGACGACAGATTTTTCAAGAGCCTATATTAAATTTTAGGGCCCGGGGACTTCCTTCCAGTATTGGATAAAATTCCCAGCTTGGCACCTGATGAAATGAAATAGTACTTAATAGCTGAGGTGGCCATGGAAGACGTCGAAAATGCTGTTTTCCAAATTAGCGGCATTGTTCCGACCAAAATGAAAAATTAGGCGCATTGAGTGTACCGAGTCCAGACGGATTTAATGGGAAGTACTTTCCACGTCTCCGACAGGAAGGATGAAGTATGTACTGACGTATTTTTTTCTCCATTTGTTTTGTGTGAAACAGAATTGAACATGACCAATGATTAACTTATGGGAAATGACGGGTTCAAAAAGTAATGTCGAATTGGAAATCAATGATTCTCAATTGACGTAAATTCTCTTAAACCCTTATTTCACGCGCCATAGAGATTTACATTTCAATTCGATTAACTTATGGAAATTCTATATGGGAAGTTGCAAATAACATTATTGGGGTCAGCTAGAAATCAAGTGAAATATGTGATATATTATCACTTCCCTTACAATTACAAATTTAGAATTAATAATTTAATTACACTAATATTAAACTAGTGCCCTTTCGGTATATAAACTTGAATATTTTGTTAACTAAAATGTCCACACTTTTCTTATCCAATTATGAGTCCTAATGTTTTATCCAATTATGAGTTCTAAAGTTCTTATTTGGTAAGTGTCCATACAATATTTTTATACATTTTGCTCTCCTCTTCATTGGAGTCGATGCCGACATCATTAGCAATGATAATGTTTTTACCTTTATGAAAGAACCAATTACGCTTGCCATCAGAAATCACAGTGACCTCATGGAGGTCATCACCGGCCACTACGCTCCTGATGTTTTGCTTATGGTTCTTGATGCTACTGGAAAAGGAGAAAAGTCACAAAAAGAAAAGAGAAGCTATGAGAGGCGTTAACCTTTCATTTTTTTTTTTTGGGGTGGGGGAGGGGAATGCTGCTCCTCAGGCAAAAGTGTGCAGATCTTTTGGCTAAGAGGGGAAGAAGAGAAAGACGCTAAGAGTAACTGACACACCTAAGCTTCTTTTCCTTCTCGTTGGCTCGAAGAAAAGAGAGAGAGAGAGGGAAAATTTAAGGGAGAGGGGCGAGAAGTGAAAAGCTTTCCGGTGGATTACGTATGCTGAACTAATTGAAGAGACGGATCACTATACGTTATTTTTAGAGAAGAGAATGTATTTTACTAGTGAAGAGATAAATGTACCAAGAAAAAAGAGGTAATGTTTGTCTTTTTTGTTGCACCAACACATTTCGACTCTCTAAAGGTTAAATAAATGCACGTCAAAGAGAAGGGGACTAGAGAAGAGCAAGCCCAGTCTAACTAAAGAGATAGAATCTTCATTTTTGGTGGACTCTTTTTACTTTAAGATCCTGTGCAAAGAGAATGCTGGCCTCCGGATGCTCGCCCTCTTGCGGTGGACCCACCACCATAGGCCATGACCTCTGCATAGCAGGTCATCAAGGTGCCAAAGCGTGCTACGACGAAGTTAAAGCAAATGAATCAAGACTAGAACGAACGAGAAGACCTGAGGAACGAACATGGCCGAAAGAACTAAGTCATGCGTTGTTCACATAGATGTAAAGATAGCCACAAAGAAGAAGCAACGTACCATTTGTTTGGAGCCTTTTTCGTCCCAAAAAGTCCTAAGGAACTGGCAACCTACATCCTCATTTGACTTGATGTCTTTGCTATCCTCTTTATCATATTAATCACCTACCCTTCAAAAGGCCACCCTCGACAAATAGGTTTAGAGGTATCTATTCAAAAAATAGCCCTAATGACTCATTTGAAAAGACAGTTCGAACACGTCATATTTTCCATTGCCTGAAAGAAGGATTGTTGATCAAGAGCATGAACTCTCTCAAGTCCATATTTTATGTCACGTGAGATTTCTTTTGAGTTCTTATAAACTTAAGTATTTCAAGCAATCGTCACTAGCTATTTAGAGTTGACTAGAAACCAATTGAAGAGAGAGAGAGAGAGAGAGAGAGAGAGAATTTTGTTTTAGTTTCTACGAAACCAGAGATTCTAAGCATAAGAGTTTGATTGCACTAATATTTCTATTAGCATCCTTTCAGTAACTAACATATTTGTTGCATATTCGTTGTTCGATTAAAACGGTCACGTACTCTTGATTATGGCGATAACAATCACAAAGATCTTTCAAAGTCCCCAAGTGTTCATGCAATTATTTTTGCAGGGTTATTCTCATCGGAGTCTAAACTAGACCGAGCCTAATCTAGAAAAGAAATTAACGCACCTTTTATTGAAAAGCGATGCAAAAAAGTAAACACTCAAGCTACTAAAAAAAATGTGGTAAATAAACTTGAAAGTAATTATCTAAGAGCGAGAAAAGAAAACGCAATGCAACGTTGAAATCCACTAAGCTCAGTTGCCTCTCAAGGTGTCGGCTCTCGTCCTTCTATTCACCGTCAATCAAAGCATGCCATCAATCAGAACAAGAGATCAGCAAAGTTCATTGCAATTCAAAATTCATTTTGACTTGGGGTCGGCTTTGGGATTAATCATGCAATTCGATTATCCCAAGCCATCTCCTGATCCACTGGGCCTTCGTTGATTAAGATTAGTGATAATAAGCCCCCACTTGTGCTCCCAAAGCGGAAGACTAGCTCGTTAATCACTAATTAAAGCTAATCAAACCCTCTAATATACCTGCCGATACGTGTTAGACCAAACATTGATCTAATGAAATACATGCAGGCCCAGTTAAACACGCAATTAGGCCAACTGACCTTCGGAATCAAGAAAACAAGTGGTTGGCCACTAAGGGCAACCTCCTCTTTTTTTCCAAAATCAAGTACGTATTTAATTAAAATAAAGTAGACTAATTCTGGGACTAAAATCTAACATCCTAAATAAGGCTTACTTTCCTAACCAGATTTCTTTTTTTTTTTTTTTTTTCAATTTAAAAATTATAATTTTTTACTTTTTTTTAATAGAAATGGGACGGGCTCTTATGTTGAGCCTGGTTCACTCAAAGCCCAATTTCCCAAAAGCCCTCTTGTTTCTTTGTTTGGGACCAGCCCAAAACCAGCCCGCCCAGCCCTACAAGCCCCTGACCCAACCTTCTACTTTGTCAAATAGCCAGCACAACGGAGGCCGGCCATTTGCCTGGTCGAGCGGTGACGTTGTCCTCGGCCGGACCAGGCTCCAGCTTCGTCAATGCCCGACCCCACCGTCGACACCACGTTAATATAAATCTCATTCCTCCATGGCCGACACATCAGCCGTCAGCTTCCATGGCTTCTACCCTTAATGGGCCAATTAATTCCTTTCCCTCTAAGGAAAGGGCAAATGTGTGAATTTGAGAGACAAACCCTCTCATGGGATCTCGAACTCACGTGGGCAAGGGGTGATGAATTCTCCACCTCCCCTTTCTTATGTGAAAAGATGGACGATTTAGTTTCTAATGTGAATTTCGATTATTACACTTTGTAATAAAGTAAGGGTATAATTTGAAAATAAGAGTTAGAACAAAAAAAAAATAGTAGGATCAATAAAAAAAAAATATTTGAGCAAATGGACAGACCGAGCATGTCTTTAATATCAAACGGGCATGTCATAGAAGTCCTCCTAAGAGTGCAAGTTCCGCTTTTGTCGGTGAGGTTACTTGTTAACCAAATACAAAAGATCCAAAGGAAGTTGAGGAACACAGATTTGGAGTTTTCGGTGGCATTAAGGCTTCATGTTTTCACGACGGATTATTTCTTTCGTCCATAGATTTGTGTCTATACTTCGGAGCGTCTCGTGTCGGGGGAGTATTAATGAGCTTTCGTCGTAAGGTCAGACACGACCGTCCTGTCCTGTTTCCAGGCAACTCCAGCACCAGCAGCGAGGCTGATTCTAGAATTTAAGGCCATCGTCTCTCTCTCTCTCTCTCTCTGGATTCGAGGGGGGAACACTGTGCAGAGGTTCTGCATTCACTCTTTCATGGGTTCTATCCTGGGCGACTTGCCGTCGTTCGATCCTCACAACTTCAGCCATTTCAGGCCCTCCGATCCCTCCAACCCTTCCGTGAGTTCCCCGTCTTTCTCTTGGCCCTCCGCCTTGTTCCCTTTTTATTTTTTGGGTGGCGTGTGCTTCGTTTAGTTTCCTCAATTTCTGCTGCTGCTACCGATGCGTGTGATTCTTTTTCTTGTCGCTGTCCTTAGTCTAATTTTTCGTGGTGGAAGATGATGAAGAATTTGCATAGGAGAAGTGAGGTTTCCTCAGCTTCCATGTCCGAACTGAGGGGTTTTTAGCAGCAGAGATCATTTGATGGAGCTGGGTTCACCCGTTTTGCGGCTTAACTGGGGCAAAATCACAACTTTGTTCCGGCTGAATGAGTTCTTGGCTTATATCTTAATTCTTCTAGTTGATTTTAGCCGGGTCTAGGATTCGGACTGATTGGGACGGTAATGCTTGTTCTTAGAGATAGTGTTTTTATACATTTTGGACGCATTGAGTTCCTCAATTTCTGCTACCGATGAGAATGATTCTTTTCTTGTCTCTGTTGTTAGTCATTTTTTTGGTGGTGAAAGATGATGAGGAATTGCATAGGAAAAGTGAAGTGTCCTCGGCTTCCATGTCTGAACTGAGGGGTATTTATCAGTAGAGATCGTTTGATAGAGTTGGGTTCTGCACATTTTGTGGCTTAAATGGGGCAAAATCACAACTTTATTCAAGCTGAATGAGTTCTTAGCTGATGTCTTAATTCTTCTAGTTGATTTCAGCCAGGGCTAGGATTCGGACTGGTTGGGACAGCAATGCTTGTTCTTAGAGAAGTGTCTTTATACATATTCGACACATTGAGTTCCTCAATTTCTGCTATTGATGCGTGCGATTCTTTCATTGTCTCTGTTCTTAGTCTATTTTTCAGTGGCCAAAGATGATGAAGAATTGCATAGGAGAAGTGAAGTGTCCTCGGCTTCCATGTCCAGACTGAGGGGTTTTTATCAGTAGAGGTCATTTGATAGAGTTGGCTTCTGCGCGTTTTGTGGCTTGAATGGGGGCAAAATCACAAGTTTATTCCATCTGAATTAGTTCTTAGCTTATGTCTTGATTCTTCTAGTCAATTCTCGCTGGGGACCAGTTGGGACAGCGATGCTTGTTCTTAAAAAAGTGTTTTTTTATACTTCTTCGACGCATTGAGAATATGTTGCCTTGCCATGGCTTACCACATCTTATCTATCTTGTGATGAGATTTTTCTGGTCTTCTTGGCTCTGCCCTGCTCAAGTGCTAGTTCTAAAACCTGAGAAACACTGGGAATTAGGGCGGTCACGAGAAGTCTTTAGCACAAATTTGGCTGCTCATGTCATGTCCTTTGTAACAGAGCCATAAGCTTTAAGCCAACGAGCCATTGTAGTTTGGCCAGATGGGCACACAGTGCTGCATCTTTGTGACTGGTTTGGAACATGGTGTTTTATAGTTTGTAGGGATGATTTGATCTTGAGGAGATGTAGAGTAACTTCTCCTTTGAAATTCCGGCAAATTAGTTGTACTTGTGCAGAATTCCTGAAGTACTTTAAGAAACTATAATCACATAACAAGTTTCTGGTCTTTTGAATAAGTTTCCTTCTTGGTTTAGAGAATTCTTATGGTAGTTCTTTTCAAGATTAGGAGGTTATATCAGGACATCAACTGATCTAAGCTACACCTATCAAAATTAAAGGGCCATACATTGTGTTCAAATTTAATTTTAAGTTATTAATGACCGGACGGAACCAAGAAATAACACCTCATGTGCAGTTTGCTGTTGGCAATTCAGCTGTCCAACAAATGACACAGCTTGTGTCTGGTGATTGGTGAATAAAGTGAGCTCTCTTCAATTCCTTCTAGGTCGAGGAAGCTAGATTTGATTAAATCACCTTGTGGATGACAAAGATCTCTTTGCTTTATAACTGATGTCTATTGCAGGAATGCTGTTTTGTTACTTTTTGATTGGAACAAGAAATAGCATGGACCCGAGATAAGATGATTTGAACATAGCTTTACTTACAATTTTCAAATGTTATATGTAGAAAATGACGCCAACAACCTATCATCCCACCCACAGCAGGACTATTCCACCACCTGATCAAGGTAATAACGAATTAGATATGCATCTCCAGCACTTTTTGCTCATTGATTTAATGTCGATGTTGAGCTCTTTAGCTGATTGAGAAGAGAATGTCACTTTTATGTGGAAGATAAGCATTTTTTCCATTTCAGTTTTTGGAGATGTGGTTCTCATCCTCTTATTGCGATGACCCTGACTTGGTTGCAACTCCTTCCAGTGATAACTACTGAATCCAAAAATATTCTGATAAGAAATTTCTATCGGCGTGCTGAAGAAAAGGTTAGTCATTCATATGAAACCAGAATTTTGATAACCTACATAGCACGTGCCTCTCTCATGCATCCTTTGCATTTCGCATCCATAGACTACGCATGCTACGTGGATGAATGTTCGCATGCATTTGCACTCTTCATTGGTGGATGTCTGCCTTACACACACAAAACACACAGATGCTTTCCATTGCTGATTAGTTTTTGTCAATATCAGATGAGACCAAAACGGGCTGCCTCTGAATTTCTTGCACAAGAACCAGGATGCAAGCAACCAAGGGCTTCCATGACCACCTCAGATACCCCATAATGAGCTTCTGCATCGGGGTTTGCGACATGAGAAGTTCAGCAGTCTGCACTCATTGAGTGTATATATACTGCTGTAATATCAGACTGGTCTGTAGGCTTGGCATCTGCCTATTTTAATGGTATGTGGTTGCTGACCTTGTGTCTGTTATTTGCTGATGCTGGTTGGTTTCTGTGAAGAAAGCGCCTTTTGGGGGATGCACAGCCTCTCCCACCGTGTACATTGGAAATAATCAATCCTTGATTTTCACCATCTCAATAAATATGTTACAAGTACCCTTCGAGTGGCACAAAATCCAAGGGTAAAGTCATTAGTACAAAAGTAGTCATATTCGTACATTCATACTGTCTTTCCAGTAGAAAAAAGAAATCCATTTTCTTTTTCCATGGCTAAATAAAAGAAAAAGGAATAGCTTTCATGTTCCCGTGTCTAATCTGCCAATTAGATTATGCATTATTTTGCAGATTATGTCATCTCCTTCCAGTTCATAAATGCTGCTCTTTTTCAAGTCTCAACTTTGCTCATCCGCTAAACAAGCATTTCAGATTAGCTTGTCCATGAACGGTTTATCTCAAGTTGCCTATTTCACCAACTTGTGCAAAATCTATGTTAGGAAATGGAAATTATTTAGTTCAAGTTTCTTTCTAGCAATGCAACGGATAGGGGAAGTAAACAAATTCTTATAACATTTATGCCTTTTGTTTGACCTTTTTCTTTTGGTTTAGTGATCAGCTCGGTAACTTCTTATTAACATTCTCTACGAAACGTTAGTTTCTGAGATTTTGGAAAGGTGCAAGCCTAAGACTGTAGCCTAACCATAACCTGGAGAAATTTTCAGTTCTTTGAGGATCATGTCTGTAGTATGATTACATTTCATCTCTGTGATCATTAAGTAGATGACGTTGCTTTCTTGGAGCATTTAGGATTCTCCTGGACACATACACAATGAAAGGTTTGAGATAGAACTGAAGGAGCTCTGGAACGGGCGAATGCAATGTCATAACGCTGCCGACATGGAGGTTTCACATCGTTTTATGTAATATTTGGGTTTAAAATGGCAGGGAGGTTAAGACCCTTCATACTGCTCGTAACTTGCTGGTTAAGGTGAGTGCACCCGTCACCGTAGCTCGTCAAGAAAATACGGGCTCGAAAATTCGCTCGAAATTTCATATATCAAAGCGAGATGCATGCATCGAGATGACAAGCAGGTTCAAAATTCATGACATTGCTTTGGAAAATAGCAGCTCGTAGACTAGTACCGCTATGTCAGAACCATCGATGGTGATCTCATAGGAATGGAACCAAAAACCAAAATCCGTTTTCAAGCCGTAAATTTCTCGAATTTGTTATAATTTATCTAGCCCTGCTCTGAGTTAAGTTCTTTCTTTTTGGCCAACTCAAGATCAAAGATCTTTCGGACTTGAGTAGGTCCTTGAAAAAGAGAAGAAACAGGCGGGAGATTTGCTTTGAAGTGGGAGATCTTGTAATGTCACATCTTGTGCTCCCACTCACTCAGGAAGAAAAGCTTGAGTGGGAATCGAGAGACCTGTTGGTGATAAAGGTAGACACTGTATCAGTATATATTGGCACTGAGTAGGGGAGTATAGTAGCTCTCCGCACTTGGGTTGGGGTAGAGTGATGTCGAGGTCACTACAAAGTGAGCAAATTCGCTCGAGCCTATGAGCCGGCTGCTCACTTTGTACCCCTGGTTCGTAGGCTTCAATAATAACAAAAGCCATACAAGTTCAAGGAGGGTTTTTCCCCAAACAACTGAAATGGCAATAAGCGAAAAAAGAAAACAGATTAGAACTTAAATTGCGGGTCTTGGACATGCTACTGTTCATTTATAATGGCTTGTAGTAGGGTCCTTTGATGTCCCCAGTTCTGCTGTCCAGACAAGACAGTAATGTCCTCCACGAAGTGCAGCTTCATCCATTTCAACGACAACCTTGTCCCATGCTGCCAAAACCTCAAACCTCTTCGGCAGGCCCAGCTCGACCACCAAATCCCCTACATCCCATCAAGTCTCCCTTGCCAAAAAAAATAAATATAATTTACAGGTGACTGCTAAATAATTCATTACGTTTAGCGGTTGAAACGGATATTTCTATGCCACATAAATTACAAGTAACTATGTTGAGTTTGGTTAAGAAGATATCTAAAAAAAATTGATGTGAAATATTGTTAACAATATGGATGTAACTCACTTGTAATTGATAATTTATCTTTATGTATAATTACTTATCTTTAATGTTGGTAACATGCAATGTTCATTTACTAATTAACCGGTAGCATACTAAAATACCTCAAATCGTAGCAAGTGACGGTAGCTATACTTAATAATTGTTCTTGATAATTGTAGTTATTCCATAAGTCATTGGAATGATAAGTTAGTAACGATACTCCACATCAATGTCATAAAGTAATGTGCCTTAAAGTCTTGTAAGGTTGAATATCCCGAGCATCGGTAACTTTCCATGAAAAAAATTACTTGTATTAATCATTCCTCTTCATGATCATACGAGTAATTGTCTTTGTGCGTTGTAATCTTCCTTAATCGATGGTAATATGACAATCTTACGATCGATAGTTTTTCCTAAATGTTTGAGTTGCTTCTTTTATGAAATCACCCAACGGTTATAAGTAAAATGGAAGAAGGGAAAAGAAAACTCAAGATATTTCACATTTTTCTTTCTTTAAGTAAAAATCTTAATATTATCAAAAATCTCAAATTAGTATCTCATGAAACATTTACTTAAATGTTTGTGAGTTGCTACTTTTTTGAAATCACCTAATGGTTATTAGTAAAATGGAAGAAGGAAAAAGAAAACTCAACATATATAACCTTTTTCTTTATATAAATAAAAATCTTAATACTATTAAAAATCTCAAATTAGTATATCATGACACATTCGCCTAAAAACAATATTCATCTCACAAAAAATTTAAAATTAATAAAACATGAAACATTTACCACAACATAATTCTTATTTTATGAAAATCATGTACATTATGACACATCCACTCTAAATTAATTTTACGTCTCACAAAAAAATCCCAACTAATACCCCTTTAACCCAAATCTCTCCTTCCTTATAATGCATGCATGTCAACAAACAAGATTTTTCATGTCATATCATTCTTGTAGTGGTCTATCATGGGTGTTGCCATGGATATATTTTAATGGGATATTAGGTCAAATGCTAAAGAACAATAGATTTCAATCAAACATACCGATTTGAGAATTTTTGTGAGACAAAGGATATGCTTGCTTGTAATTTGTTTCAGGAAATTGTTTTTCAACTTTTCAATATTTAAATGATGAAAAACTAATTGATTTACTAGAAAACAATTTCCATAAACTAAATATATCAAAGCTTGCACTCGAAAATTACCTTCAGATAAATGTGTCACGGATAAATTATTTGAATTTTTTTATAAAATGAAAATTAATTTGGTATGAATGTAATAATTTAAGCATAATGAAAAAAAAAAAGGTAATTTATTGTGTGAGAATCTTTGATTTATTATGAGAATAACAATCAATTCTAAATTATAAAAAATTAAATTACAGATAATTATAAATTTTATGAGCTTTACTTTTTAAGAATTTGAAATTTTTATGGTATCCAAAAACTGTTGTAGTAGTAAAGTCTTAACTCAAATATAGGGAAAAAAGAAAAACGTCAAAAAGAAAAGGTGGGAACTCGGAATTTCCAATGAACGCGCAACGACGTCAACTAAATCTGCCGGAAACACGTGTACACTCGGACCGAGTTTCGGTGCCGATATAAATATCCCGGATCGAATCTCGACCGGTCGTGACCGCACGCCCACCGAGCAGCGATACGCTCCACCGCATGCGAAATTCACCCTCCTTCTCCTAGGTTAGGTGGAGGGAACCCTGTCTCCAAACATCCTGCGGACTCGAAAGCATCCATCCCCGCCGGCAGAGAGACGGCTCTGGATCATCCGCCGAAGCAGGGAGGCGGAGGAGAAACCATGGCGGCGCCGGAAGCTCCTCTCTGCTACGTCGGCGTCGCTCGCCAGTCCCCCGCCTTTCGCCTCATGAAGCAAATGGTACGCCGTGTGCTTGTGTGTGCGCGCGAAAGCGCGGTTTTTTGTGATCTTTTCCTTGCGTATGAATGTATTTGAGGCTTTGGGAGTCGTAAAGGAGGGATTTTTTGGTTATTTTGGGATGTTTTCCGTGGTGGGTTTTTGATTGTTCGGCGCGGTGTTGATAGGGGTGGGAAGAGGGAGAAGGTCTTGGCAAGGACAAGCAAGGGATCAAAGGCTACGTCAAGGTCAAGAACAAGCAGGACACTATAGGTTTGGGCCTGATTCTCCGTGTTCCATTTCGCTTTTGGTTGATGGCGATCGGGGTTTTCTCTTGTTGTTGTTCTTATTTTGTTTGTGTGTGTGTGTGTGTGGGTGGTGTGCTCGTTGGTTGACCTCGATAGGGGTTGGTCTTGAGAAGCCGAATGAATGGGCGTTCGACACGGCTCAGTTCGATAGCATTCTCCAGAGATTGAAAGTGGTAATGCAATTTTCCTGCCTTTTCATGCGTGCCATTTGTGTCCTGCTTCCTGCGGTGTTTAGTATTTGTTTTTGATGTTTCTAATTGGATTTTGTGCTCTTGCGTGATGGTTTGCAGCAAGCAGCGAAACCCAGTGATGAAGGTAAGATAAGACGACCTTAATGTATGAATTTATGCTCAATAACTATGCTTTATAAATATATGGCATAAATTTGTGTTGCGTTTGTTTCGCTGGATTGTTTTTTGGGACTCGATTTGAGAAGCAATGCAAGTTAGTCAAAGTTCTGTGTTAACTTTTTCCTGGCAGCTACTGAGAAGAGAACTGAAGTGGAAGATGATAAAAATGACTCTAATGATGCTCAGGCCCCAGTGCCTAAGGCTACTCGAGCAAGGGGAAGGTGTGTAGCATTTACAATACTGCAGAATTGCTCTGCAGTGTCTCTATTTTTTGTGCATATGAAGTGAACTCTCTTTTTAGTAATTTTGGCTATTCTGCTGTATCTTGATAAATAGGTATAAGAAGAGAGAAAGGGGGAAGCTTGTCCATGCTTATTCATCACAAGATCTTGAGGGAATTCTTGTACGTTGAAAGCCAAAGCTGTCCCTTTTATCTAATGTTTCTTGATTTGTTATCATGAATTGTTCATGAGGTTCAATTAATTGCCATGCGTTTGAGTCCCTGTGTGCAACCAAGGACAAGCACCTTTTAGGAGGAGGCTCCTTCTAATCAAGAACAAACTTTTTATAATTTTTTTTTTTTTTTTTTGGACAAAGGCTGTGAGTACAGAATTGCGATCAATCAAATATTGCAAAGTCCCAGTATCTATTACTGGTCAGAATTGGACCATAATGGAATTTCGGTCTATACCAGGACCATAATATCAGATTGGGGAGGAAGATTAGAATTAGAGATTGATTGAAAAGCAAGGATATGGGCTTGTGTGAGTAGGAAACAGAAAAATATCTATTCTAATTCTATCATCAGCTATGGGTTCAAATCTGAGAGAAATTCTAGAGAATGTTTGCTATTTCATAATGATACCATGAGTGCTTTAGGGCGACCCCAAGATATGTTTTCCGATACCGCTATACAATTACAACCCGTCTTTACTCAATGGATACAAAACACCCATGCTTTGGTGCCTGCTGCAACCGCCCCAAAGCGGAAGTGAAGTAGAGTAGAGTAGAGGAAGTTGAGCAATTTGAGAAAGGAGAGACGAGATGCATTGCTTTGTGAAGGAAAGGCACTAACAACCAAAACCGGATGGGTGACATAGCTGAGCAGCTTTGCGTGAGAGAGGAGAAGAAGGCGGGGAAGGCTTTCTAGGGAGTAGGGGGTGCTAGAAAGAAAGGATTAGGATAGGAATGAAAGGTATTCTCGAGAACAGAGGAGCCGTGGGGGTCCCCCTGGGACCGCCCGGATCCCATGAGTGAATAGAAAATATCATTTCAATAGTAATTACTATTTTTTTGAGAAGCTTATCGGTCGATGAAATCGTAGGACTATATGATTCGTCAGAAAAAGGCATGATAGCTACCCAAAACCTCACTAATTGATCTTCACAGTGCTTTCTCTATCAATTAGATCCTTTATTCATAGAATAAAATATCTAGGCATATCTATTTCTTCATATTTTGCCATCTTTCCAATCCTGTCAGTGAATGTTAGTTTTTTTAGTCAACTTACAAATAATTACAAGTATGGCTATAATAAATGGAAAATACTTACTGGGTGGGGAATTACTTTAAGTCTTTTAGTCAATAAATATTGACACAGTCAATGTGTTCTATTTAAGATTTGGTTGTCTGTTTATTACCCATATTTTGATGTTCATAATGGTACTTTTGTTAGAGGAGGGATCTACATGTGCTGCCTCAGATTCAAGAACAAGAAACCCTTCCTTCAGTATTTTTTGGTTCTCGGTTGGATGTAGCTGTACTTGTTATATGAGTTCTCTATTTCCTCATCTACTCGGTAATATTTACACAGGTGAAAAAGGTAGAGGAGTTGCCACAAGAAGATCTGGATCCCATCGAGGAAGGTTATCTCATTGATGCATCCGAAAGCCCTGTCCTTACCACTGAAGGTATTTTTCTTGGAACAATTAATGGTCTTTTTTGATGTAGGAGACCAAATTAAATCTTGAAAAGGCTAGGCTTGAGAGGCATCATCTTATCACTGTTCAAAGCATGTTAGGACTGCCCAACTTGATTAAAAGGCTTAAGTTTCAGTTACGGCTGTGGCATTTGTCTTATGCGCATGCAAGCACTAAACCACCAAATGCAAAATGATCACCTGCATCTCACTCTTTTCTGTTGCAGTTCTTCATTACTATAATGTTCGGCCTAGAGAATAGAAGAAACTGTATCAACTAAAAATAATCGATAGTGTTATTAGAATTACCTTTTGACCCTGATTTTTTGGTGATATTTTTGGGACATAGCATCCTGCATTAGTTATGCTAATTGCCTGGCACTTGTCTAGCATATCTGTTCCTTAGCCAACTAGTTATTGGTACTTCTGTCTTGTCTTTATCAGACTCATTTCTGATGAGAATATCTACTTTGTCATCAATCTTAACTGTTGGATGATCAGTCCCTGACTTATGCCCCCTAAATGTTAATGCTCTCTAGCCTTTGAATAGTTGCAACAGCTTTCCTGCCTTTTTTTTTCTTAATATGCACATGGTGGTTTTGCTTTAGAGAAAGGAAAGTGATTCCATATTGTGGCCTAAACTTGCTTCCATGGTTATGACATTAGCTTCTTTTTACAGGAAAGCCAGATGAGAATTTGCCAGAGTGGTGGGGCTCCAAATACGGTTTTGTCTCTGGAGGATTTCTTGGAGCACGATCTAGTCGAAAGAAAATAGTTGGCAGCAAGGACGCTGGGAAAAGTTATGAAAGAACTGCTTTTTTTGAAGAGGATCAAGAGAATCTCTACAAGCTAGTCCAGGTACGTGATTTTGTATCTTGCCAAGCTCCTGGCTGTATGGTTTTTTGGCCATTTTTTTTGTTTTTCTAGATGAACTTAGTCCATTAAATTTACATAGTCCAATACTTTATATATACATAAAAATTGATTCCTACTTGTTTCGTCATGAAATTTGGGATTGGTGTTATTTGTAGAAGATGCAACGCATTTGATACCTTTTCTGGGTCCTGGATTGTTAGTGTACCCCTGATACTTCAAGTGATACTTTGTTTTATCATCTGTACTATATGAGTGAAGAATGTTATATTTGAGTAGTGCAGAGTATAAATATGGATCTTAAGTTAATGTCAACAAATTTTGGCATGGGTTTTGTTGGGTGGAGCTAATCATTGATTTATCATCATTAATATATGATTGTCTCAGGACAAGGCAACTTCTGGAAAGCAAGGACTTGGGATTAAGGACAGGCCCAAGAAAGTGGCTGGCTGCTATTTTCAAGGGAAAAAGACGTCATTTGATGACAGTAGTGATGATGATACCTCAAATACAGGTTCATTAAAGCGAAAATGTGATGATATGCTAGAGAGGGGTAAGGCCAGCAAGCAAAAATTGAATCTGAAAAAGTTGTGTAAGCAACTTCTTCATCAGGCAAGTCTTCCTAAATTAGGATAGGTTTTTAACTTTTAAGGTCACAATATATGGTTTATTAATTATCATGTTGATGTGGTCTAGGTCCCTGGGAATTCACTCAAGTTAAAGAAGCTGAAAGTCCTTGTCGAGGAACAGTCATCTTCTGCTTTTTCCAACTTTTCTTCCAAGAAAGATGCCATTGCTCAATTGAAAGAAAAGGTATCTATTACCTCTTGGAGATTTTGTAACATGGGCTTTCTAGCTACCCTTCTAACCTATTCTTGCAGGAATTCCTAAAAATAGTCCAACATTGATTACTTGATTATGCCATGAGAGTAAACTCGTCACCCTCACGATAAATTTAAAATTTGTCTTGGTGATGCTTCTGTCTGATTTCTTATGGGACTACTGCTTTGCCACAACTTGTGAGTTGGTCTTTGAGCAAGTTTGAACAAGTTTCGGTTTGTTGCTGCAGCTGGGAAGCAGTGGGAAATTCTCTGTGGAGGGGAAGAGGGTGAGCCTTGTGTCCAGGAAACGCTAAAAAGTTTTGGTAGAGATTTAGTTGCGTGCACCGATTTGTACATTGCAGCTGAGTTTTAGAGGAGAGAAAGGGTTTCCAGGCGGCTGTACAATCACTAGCTTTTTGCCTGGTCAGCTGGTACAAGATATATTGTTCTCTTTTTCCTTATCATGCTAAAGTATAAACAAAATATATTTTTTCTAGTGTCTCTTTTAGAGGTGTGGCGTTGAGATGCTCGGATTGACGATGCACCTGAGGCGATCATTGAGTAGTAAGAGTTTGGAAAGAGTTGGGTGTTGTAGTTTTTTGAGAGGAGGATTTGTTTGTTTTGGCACATTTTGGAAGACATCTATCATTGTAATTTGACACTAGCATTATTGATACGGTGACTGATTCTTGGGAATGCCAAACGAGGATGTCATACTCTGCTTCTGCTTTCGCTAGTCCTCAGTGGAAGCTGACACAGTGCAAAACTGGAACTAGCAACTTATTTTCTTTTCGGGTGAAAATGACTACTGGAATGGGAATGAGTCTTTTCAGTTTTTTCATGGGGGACTGATCTCTCCACTCTTTTCCTACTCTCCCATTAACCCATTTGTATCGTACCCGAGCTCCTCTCTTTTGTGATGCTGTCGACATCCTTTGTCCAAATGACCTTTAGTCGACGGAGGGCAATGGAGCCCCCCTTGTTTGCGCGTGGAAGAGAGAGAGAGAGTAAATTCTACTCACATATAGAACTCATTCCCAACTCATTAGGTTCATCTGGGGTTTGAGAGGATGATATATGTGGGAGCTCCTAATATCGGAATCCGTTTGATTCAAATGATGAATGAAGTGTCCACACAACACAAGCGCTAATTAATGACGAATATACTCAAGTGAACTTAGAGATGCCCTGAGATTGATTGTTAATATATTTCCATTTAGAATATGTTCCATCTGACCTCATAAGCCATCAAGCTGTGAGATTGATTGTCAATATATTTCCCTTTAGAACATGTTCATCCGACCTCATAAGCCATCACATCTAATCGTACGTCTTTTGACATAGACCGTCTATACTTAATCACCATTTGATCAGTGATATACCTGACAATATTTACCCGCTTTTAGTAGAGTGTTGAGATCCTTGCAACCCAAGTCGCAGGGGGTGAATAGATGTGGTAAGTGCACATCATCGGGTCATTGGATTGTATAATTAGATCTTTTCATCAGGCTGTTTTCATATCAATTCTCTCTTGTAGAGAGGACCCAACAAAGTTCACGAACAATATTTGCTTTTCACACATAACTAAACAAACTAGAGAAGCTCCCCCCAATCCTCCAAGTTGTTGACTAACCTACAAAACTAGAGTTTTGGGTCCATGCCATGCAACACACGCCGCGCCCCACCCCCTTCCCCCCACCACTCCACCACCAATCCAATTTCACAATCAATATCTTTCCAGCATTCACTGTTTTTCATGAGTAGATCTTTCTAAAATCTCACTCTAGCTAGGAATAGCAGGCTCCACTCTAATATTATTCCCCAACACATGGCCCAAAGATCTAAAATCACTATCTACATCATGATGGCTAATAGGAAAAGGGAGGAGTATGTATAGATATTGCGCAAAGATCATGAAAGAGATGGGAGAGTGCCCCATACTGGACCCAGCTATATCCCTTCTCAATTTACTTTCCCTTGGGTTTAGGGTCATGTGCACCCATTACTTCCCCTTGTTTTTCCTTCGTGCCCCTCAACCGTATGGAGGATTCGTGAATCTATTTGTAACGGCTGAAAAGACGTTCATGGATGATGTTCGCGCATGCTGTTGTACGCCGGATGGAGATAGTGCGATGGATGGTTCATTGGATCGTTGACTTTGTTAACCGGCTCACATCGACAAAACCGCAGAGTTTCGATGGACCTGTTAGTTGGCGGGTCAATAAGCCCTTTCTTCTATGCCTTGTCCGACTAATCACTGCGCAAAAACGATGGACGTTCTGATATTGATCTTCTTTGCTATTACTCAAATACTATAGGATCTTATTCGTCAAAATAAATTCCAGCAATTCCTTCTCATTCTCTCCATCATTGAAGAGGATGTTCAGGCCGGCACTAGGGTTGGTGAAACATGCTGATCACCTTGTCGCTTGCGCACCTGAATAGGTGAAATATAGTAAAGATTGGCACTCTATACCTCATGCGTGCCAGGGCCAATCTCTCTCGTTACCTAAACTGTGGACATGGGCAATATCTTTGTTTTTTAGTACTGTCTTCTTTCCTTACGCAAAGGTGCTCATTTAGGGTTGAAGCTGGGGAATAATTCCGAGCCGCTTTTCTTGAATCCGGGCGAGATTCCAGCGTCCCCGCGGAGGCGGTTCAACTATCCCCTCCATACACGCTTGCGGTGGACTTTTTCTCCGCTTCCCTTTGTTTAATCTTTATCATACGTAAGATGAAGACAACTTGGCTTTTGAACCTATCGTGACTTTGGAGGAGTCGGACGAGCCTCGAAGCTAAAAGCTACGGCCAAGTTGCGCGTGGGAAAGGGAGAAGAGGGGGACCGCCCATTGAATGACCGCCGCTCTGAAAAGAAAAATTGTGATTTTCTTAGCCTTTTAAAGAACTTGGTGGGTTGTTGGGTTATTGCTCCTGCATAGGTGGGCGTGAGTAAGATCCTCTCTGTTTCTTTCGACCATACGCGGTTCAATCTGAGCTGAAGTTCCCTCGTTCGATCATTAACACCGGTCGCATTCCATCGTGACAGCGAATTAGCTCATCAGAATCTTTCGAGGGCCTGGTTAAATCTTCTAACGTCCGTTTGTATGGTCTTGTTTCTCACGATTGGATCAAGAAAATGGTGAAGGTTGACGCAAGATATCTCCGGGCATGGCCTGGAAATCTAGGCCTATAGGGCAAAACAGCGCCGGTGCAAGAACATAGGCGGTGTCTCACTTTATGGGGACGACATAACTTGTGATTTAATTAATTTCAAGATCATAAACTTTAGTGTGAACTCAAATCTGAAAAGACACTGCCTCTATCTACTAGACTTTTGAATCCGGATTGTCTGGTCAATCTTTTCAGCGCATAGTTGGTTCGCAACCAGAAATGGCTTCACAAATCATAGACGGAGACAATCTTCAACCCTCTTCAATCATTTGTTTTTCCTTTTAAGGTTTTGACTTGTTAAGGATGTTCAAAGAAATCGACCCACTTTCTTCTTTTTCGGGGTGAACTGAAATAAGCACAAAGACAATATAATCTCTGGCTTTTTCATTTGAAATGGTCGGGCTTGTCCTGCAAGGATTTTAGTTTGGGAAAAGTACCAAAAAAGTCATAAACCTATTGCATTAGTATCAATTCAGTCATAAACTTTTCAATTGGACCAATTCAGTCCTAAAACTTTTTACATTGGTACCAATTCAGTTCATCCGGCCAATTTTGGCATGCTGGCGCTGACGTGGATATCGGTTGGTGACCGAACGCTGACGTGGCAATTTTTTAATATTTTTTTGATTTTTTTCCTTTTTCTTTTCTTTTTCCTTTTCTTTTCTTCCTTCTTCCTCCTTGGACTGTTCTGGCGGTGGCCAGCGAGCGTCCGGTCGTCGGCCGATGTCCACGTCAGCGCTGGCAAGCCAAAATTGGCTGGATGAAATGAATTGGTACCGATGTAAAAATGCTTAGGACTGAATTGGTATAATTTAAAAGTTTATGATTGAATTGGTACTAATGTAATAGGTTTAGGACTTTTTTAGAACTTTTCTCTTTTAGTTCTAGTGCCACATCACGCTGTCAAAAAACTTAGGTAATTAATCTGCTCAAGTAACATAGAGACTAATCCATGAGGAACTCGTTTTTAGGTCGTGGCTAGGGAATGCAGTGATGGAGTTAGAAATTCAATTTAAGGCAAGAAATTTTAGCACAATTGACTTTTAATTGTCCTTTTTTATCAATGATTGGATCAACTAGGAATGGCTTAATTAATTAACTGATAATTAAAAAAATGAGGTTATATATTCACAAGATTAGAATCAATCAAAATGTGATAGGAAACGTTATATAAGACCAATGCGGGGGCGGAAATTGAAAATAAAAAGTATCTTCGCGTCTAACTTTGGTTTGTATTTATGAAGGAGTATTTTAATTACTAATTAGTAAGCCAAAAAGAAAGAAAAGAGAATTACAAAAATACAAAATTTTGTTGGTACCATTTCTCTATCTATTTTTGAAACTGGAATGGTCAAACCCCATAGAATAATTGACATGAAGCTTAGTATCCCGACGTGGAGGAGGGGGTGGGATTCCCCCTTCCCTCCATCACTTGGTGTATGGTAAATAATTTGCAAAGTAATGCATTTTCAAAGGATCCATTGGATACGTCCCAACCCCCTCTCTCCTTTCCTCGGAACCTTTCTTCGTCTCTCCCACCGTGGTAGAGAGGGACTTGACCTAAATCTCTTCCTCCCCTATTAATTGTTTTCCCTTTTATTTCTTTAAGTTCTTTCCTTACTCTCCCAAATTAGTTTTACATCTAGGAGTTTTGTCCTCTCGATTTTATATTCGGACGTTTTTCTCTCCGATCTAATTCTAAATTTTAAAGTTTTAATGAATAAATACTCCATCACCAATTTCGATGGTGTTCGTAGTAATTTCAGCGTTAAATCTATACTCATTCAACGCAACAATGCTGCAACTAGTCGAGCCTCCATCCCTATCCCCACAAGCCCGACCTCCCTCTCTATCTATTGACTTTGGCCATCCCCATCCCGAGTCATTTGAGGTCTTTTCAGAGTTGGGATACCCTTTAGGGTTTTCATTTTGGGCCTCAAAATCCTCCGTTTTCGTAGGTTTTTTTTTTTTTTGCCAGCCGTTTTCGTAGGTTTAGAATCACTTTTTTCTATTTTAACTCCAAGCTGCTGCATTTTGTTCCACCTCTTGCTATTTATTATCGTTTTCAGATTTCTGTCCTTACGCTTAGAATTGATTCCCTAAATTCTTAGGTTTGTGTTAGAATTTGCTTGTTATGTTCAAAATATGCAGACAACTTTCGACCCATTATCCAAAAAATTGAGTAAAAAAGATTTCTCTTGAGGGTTGGCCTTTCAGACAATCCTTTGCGCTTGTGTGCAAGCTTTTGCAAATTGTGAAATTTTTTTGCCAGTCAGTTCCGCCGCGTCGCAAACGTTAGAGAATTATAAGGAAGAAACCTCAGCATTTACGTGTGCGTGATGTCAAAGGTGTCGGACTGTCTCAAGCAAAGCCTTTTTGGATCGACATCGCAAATCGCGTTTGCAACCACACCGCTGGATAAACAAATTATTTATTTATGGATACGGTCGCGTCGCATGCAAGAATTCCAATTAAAATTCGCAGCAATCCCACTAGTAACTCTGCATGTGTGTTTATTTTCTTTTTTTTGTTTATTTTTCCCTTTGACTCTCTCCATATGACAACCATTAAGTTTGACATATTTAACGAAACCACTCTTATATCCCATTAAATATTTAAGAATGTGGTGTTGTGATTACTTAATTTATGAAAAATTGTATGACTCTAAGCTGGAAATTTCCAAGATTTTTCATTTATTCTTTTTTTCTTCCCCTATTGTGGACTGACCCGAAAAGAAAGGCAGAGAAGTTTTCAAGCAAGATCTTCCCGATTTCCCGAGTCCACAACCGACTTGTAAAATAGTCCACGAAAGGCAAAAAACTGGAGCATTTTTTAAACGTAAAAAGTTCAAAGTCGTCCGCGAAAGTGAAATGCAATGAAAAGATAGAGAATAAAACTTTAGCTGCAATGGATCCAAAAGAAGGTCCCGCTGTCTTGTGCAACTTGTATATAAGAACGACTGCTGCATCATCTGCTGATTCACGCGTTCCTCCGTTCAATGCCTCTTCTATCATGTGTGCACAGTCCCATTGTTTAAAGGTCGTCTGACTTTTTGAACAAAGTCAAACCCGGAATATGGATCCAAGAAATGGATTTGAGGCGAAACTGAAGACTTCAAGCTCGCAACTTTTGAACTCGTGACCCGAATCTCTCCCAATATATAAACTACCTCCTGCCTCACCTTTTTTATCACCCTTTGATACTTTCTTTCTTTTCGGGAGAAAATTAATCTCCTACAGAGAGATGAATTCCGTGCGCGTCGATGATTGGGATCTGCAGGCGGTTGTCCGGGGGTGCGGCGTTGGCGAGAGTTCTTACGATATCATGGACTGGATGTCGTGGCAGTCTGATGCCGACCTGCGACAAGAAGAGATTCTCTTCGGCGGGTTTTCCGACTTTGCCGAGACGTCAGCGCTCTTGGATGATTTGGAGCAGCTCTACAAGCCATTCTATCCAGAACCAGAGGCCGTTCGCGATGCGGGGTTGATATCCGAAGAAGTGATTGAAGAGGCTGAGAATAAGCTGAAGGAAGAAGAGCCCTTGACCGATGCTTCGACAACGAGCCAGGTGGTTCACTATGAAGAAACTAAACAAAGGAGGAGGTAAGAGAAGTAGTTCTTGATTATGAGGATTGGTTTGTGAATTGATGTTTATCAATGAGATTGATTTGGTTTAATTGAACGATTAGGAAGAATCAGCAGAAGAGGGAGGTGCACCATGTGACGGCGGCCGATGGGGTGTCGTCGGACATGTGGGCTTGGCGCAAGTACGGCCAGAAACCGATCAAGGGTTCGCCCCATCCTAGGTCGGTCCTCTCTCTCTCCCCCTCCCTTGATCGATGAAGTTATTCCTGGATTTTTTTATTTTTTTTTGTAGACACTTGGAAAAGATACCGCTTGAGCTTCGATTTGCACTGCAATACAAAAATAAAAATCTCCTTATCTTTTGCTGAAGAATTACGAGTGAACTCATTCATCTGATAGAAGCTGGTTCTTGGTATCAGGTTTCATCATTTAGCACCCAGTATCAGCAGCATGCTCGTGCGCATATGTTTTGCGAAGAAAAAGGCGATTCGAGTGCTTGTGTACACCATACGGATAGTTTAATTCTTGTAGGCATGGCATGTCGTAGTTACATGATTAAAACTTGGCAGATTATCTCATAATTTCGTTCTCTCTTTATGCTGAAACCGAATTTGCAGTGGCTCGAGTGTACGGTCATAAGCGGATCTTGTTAGATCCGCAGACTGAATGGCTGTGTTTAAATTAATCTCAGTTTCACTAGTTTTTTAGGCTACATATTCATTTGTTTCTCTCGGCACACATGATTTCAGTTGACCTAACCGGATGTGTTGCTTGGGTTGGAAAAATTGTGCATCCAGGAGCTACTACAGGTGCAGCAGCTCAAAGGGTTGTTTGGCAAGGAAACTAGTCGAGCGGAGCAGCTCTGATCCCAGGGTCTTTGTCGTGACCTACACCGGCGAGCACAACCACACCCACCCGACTCGCCGGAACGCGCTCGCCGGCAGCACCAGGAACAAGTTCGCTTCCCCTAAAGCAAAGCAACCTGCCATAGCTAAAGGCAACCGGCACGCGCCTCTAGCCAACGGCCCGTGCGACTCTCCGAGCTCGACCGCTACTCGGTCTCCAGTGACTCCTCCGCCCGTCGTGACTCATTCAGAAGAAGACAAGCGGCAACTGTCCAGCAACGAGAGTGGGTTATCGAGCGGGAGTGACGAGAATAACACCGTCCCAACGATGTTCTTCAGCGATGAAATGTTCATGGGGTTTGAGGAATTGAACGACATGGTTATGGATCCTGGCGTCGCTGGCTACAGCTAAAATCACCATCGAAAGAAGCACTAAACGAAGAACTCTCTTGACAGAACGAGATTAATCGATGACATCTTGTAATACTTTTTGTCTAAATGATGATAGTTTTTTCAAGTTTGCTTATAGTTTTTTCAAGTTTGCTTCTCAATTGTAAAGATGACGTGCATGGAAGATAACGTTCGATAGCATTATCAATTTTGGCTTACCGGAAAAGACTGCTCTAATTAGGGAGTTTAAGCAAAGGATCGGTTAGGTCTTGATCAGCGAAGCATCAGCTAATTACCCAAATTACAAAGTGATGAGCATAGATAATGTCGGATGCTACTTAAACCTGGTCTTTTTTCGCAAATTCTCAATGGGAACTTAATCTTAACATGAATATGTCCGAATTCCCTGAGATATAATCAAGATTGAAAGATGTATTTCGCAGTTTAATGTCTACAAGGATCACGCAACGTCATGCCCACACATGTGTTACAATAATTGAGAGAGACCTAGACATAAATTTTATTTTTTTATGCATTATGCGATCAACTTGTGCACGTTTCGAAGCGTTTTTGTCAACCTGGATGACCAAAGCACCGCCCCCATCCTCTTCCCTACTGAATAAATTGGAAAAGGATGGCAAAGAAAAAAGAGAGAGTATAAAAGTAGGATAAGCAACGATAAAGTCAAAATGGACCAAAAGTTCATTAGGGTTCTTTTCCAGATTTCTTTTCCTTTTCCCCCATTCCTAAAAAGTCGTTGTCCTCTTCTTTTTTTTTTATGCCGTTAACGAATGGAGTTTTCATGCGGCAATTTTGTTGAACGCAACATATAATTGATTATTTCACACATTTATTGACTCTCCAGAAAGAACCTAGTGTGACTAAGCGATCCATCTCACACGAGCCTTATTTGGAATGATTTGAAGTGAGGAGTTGCCAACATTTGCTCCTCTTTAATGTGAAATCGTTGATATTCCCTGGAGAAGAAAAATATTCACTTCCAATAAAGGAGGGTGAGGCTTGCGGGTACCAACAAATAAAAGTAAGGAACACAATCATGTTAGGTGCCCCTCTAGGGGATTACTAGGAACAACCCCCATCGGGTGTAAACACCCTCTTGGCTACCACCTTCGGCCAAATCAACCGGCCGGTATTCCAAGGTCCCCCGGTAGTCTATACATATAAACAAAATCAATCTTTTAAAGAGACATTATAGTTTATTCAACAAGCTCTTTTGACTAGGATTCAATTTATGTTAACCTATATTTTTGAGAAAATCTTTCATGCAACGACGGTGTATGAACCATCCGCAAGCGGGTGGATGATTTCTGTGAATCAATTACGAACGTGAAGATTACTCTATAGTCTACACAAATTTAAAGATAATATGAAAATGCCTTTGTTTCAGTAAATTATGTCACATGATTTCTGTGCTTTCATTCAATGGTACCAAAGTCTTAGCAGTAATAATATCTATGATTTTAAGGTAAATTTCATTCGGGGTGATCCCGCTGTTCTTTGGAGTCGTTCTCACTTAGAGCACTCGATTTTTGAGTGAATGCATGTTTCTGTCTTTATTACAATGAACTCTTCTTAGGTTCTAGGAACCAAAGCAGCAGCCGCCCCAACAAAGGCCGCGTTCATGTACGTCGCGGGCTCCGAGTGTGAGTAGTCCGATCTTAAATCACCAAACCGGTCGTTCGAGTCGGGCCCGCCCACGATCGCCCCCACATGGGTGTTCGGGTTCGGATTGGTCGATGAATAGTACGTGGCGAGACCGTCGTTGCAGCCCACCTTGGCAGGGTGGACGTGAATGGACGGGATTGACGCACCGCGGTGGTGCAGCCGCCTCGGGTATCTGGAGCCCCAGCCCACCATGTATGACATGTTCATAGGATTCTTCCCCAGGATGTAGTCCACCTGAGAAAACATTCACATACCGTGATCACAAAAGTGTTTCCTATGTTCTTAATTTGCGGTGACTGAGTGTATTCTCATTTGTCTTCAACTATAGGATTAAACTAGATTTGTATTTCGAAGTTCACAAAACGCATTGATCCATCGCCTGCTTGGTTTCCCGATTCGATGGCATCTTCTGTTCAAATAATCTTGTTAGGTGTAAAATGACTTAGGATCTCTGTCTTTGTCCAAGGAGGTATCATTGCGTTTAACCTGTGATTTCGCGAATTCTCTGATTTGGGAGGCAGAGAAATGTGCAGACCCGCATTGGACTCCATCGACGTGAGCCTCTCTCAACGTCTTCGAGTGTATCAGGAGCACCATCGATGCGCTCATCGCATACTGCAGATTCGAACTGTCCCGAGTATACAGCAGACCACCTACAAACAAGATATATCCGCACTATTCACTCTCTTTCCCTGAGAGCTAACCGTCACCAGAATGAAAATTTGAAAATCCTGACGGACTAGGAAATCCAAAAGAGTGTACCGGGCGTCGTCTTGATCTGGACAGAGCTACTTCCAGGCATCAAGGCACACACAAACGATACGGCGTCATTGTTGAACTTGGCCAAATTGCTCTTGCCACGGTGGAACTCCTGATCAGAGTAGCTCGATAAGTGGATAATTTCCACTCCGGGAGAAGGTAATAATTTTTTAATTGACTGATGAAGGATGTTACCTCGGCCAAGAGCATTTGTGCACCAGCGAATTTGTTGTCCCAGCTGAATTCGGAAACCGCCTGGCTCCATCCCTGGTTGCTCAATACATAGTTCAAGTAGTTGCTGTCTCCACTTGCCTTGTATAACCAAACACTAGCCCATAGAAGCTCATCCTGCAAGAATTCAATCTTACTCAATAATTTCAGGAAAAAAAAGATTTTGTAGGATTTACCTGGTAGCCTGAGTAAGAGCAGTAGAAAGGGCACGAGCCCTGGTAAGATCCTCTGTACTTGTCTGCCAATTCAAATAGCTGAAACAGTGACAGTGTTCAGGCCTTAGAGTGACATTATGACTTATGAGGTAAGAGGTATTTATATTTCTCAATGGATGAACATGGATTTTCGGCCCTCACAGATTTCGATTTACTCAGAAGCAGTCTGGAGTAGTTGGAGTTGACCGATTTAAAAACAATTGAAGCTGCAGAAAGAGCAGCAGCCGCTTCAGCTGCCGCTTCGGTTCCTGGCGAACTAGAGGTGATCTTATAGAGCGTCCTTGCCGTGTCCATGTCTTCGGGGCGTTCCCAGCATTGGTGATCCAAGTTCCCATCTCCCACCTGTGAAAGTGACGTGCAACATTAAACCACGTTACAATGACTCTCACAATGATCGAGATCGGTGAGAATAGATGGACAAGTCCTAATTCAGACGGTAAACCAATTTAGCATGCTATATATATTTGATGTTGTAGAACGGAAAAGCACCGGACCTGCGTATATAGTGTGGTAGGCGAAGTGTGAGCTTGTAATAGGAAGTCGGTCCCCCATTTGATCGCACTTCGCAAATACCGAAGCTGGTTGGTCGCCGAGATCTCCCTTCGGTTCTCTGTAGCAGTCCAACTCAACAGGGTGACAGCAAATGCCATCGGCCAACCAAACTTGACGTTGTCGCCCGCATCGTAGTATCCTCCAACCAAGTTAACCTGCCAAAAAAGCACCATCATGTCTCTAATTTGAAGGACAAGTTTTTTGAGTTAATGATAAGGAAATTTTATATCTATTATGATTGTCAGCAACGTAGGACGATGCTCTATCTCAACAATAATGAACTATAAGACAGGAACTGAGGATCTTTCATGCAGATGAAGAGTAATTGACGTGTCGGATATAAACAATGATTCAGGAAGCATCACATTCTCAGGGCTGCCGTCCAATAGTGCAGAGTCTCCCCTCCATTTGACTCGCTGGCCTCGGCAACTTCCCCGAGCGCTGGCCTTCGAAGAACAGAATGGCCTTGCCGAGCACGTTGCCATAGTCAAAATCCCCGAGGCACAACCCTTGGTCTGCCTCGGCTCGAGGCATTTCTTCACGAGTCACCATCACACACCAAAAGAACAATGTCAAGAACAACAACATCACCCAGCAATGCCGCTGACCCATGATTTTCTCTCCCGCAACAGAAGTTCGATCAACTGGAAGGAGTGTGCACAGCTCTGGCTCCATATATAGAAGAAGCGCATTACCAAAAATGGATGAAATTTGTAACATGTCAGAAACAAAATTTGCCTAACTTCTCATGATGTGTTTCTCAGGAAACTGAGATTAACATATGATCGGTCCGGACCAGAATTCGAGGCGTGTTAAATGTGGGAATGATGTAGCAGAGTGGACGTTGCGTGAAGTGTCTCAGGAAGGGATTGTGTAGAAGATAAAATCTGATCTCCCATCCCTCAACGTGGGCAAGAGCATCGAGCTTCCCATAATTTCTCTGCTTTTTGGCCAAGTAACATGCACATTTTTTACCATTTTCTAGCAAACATCTACGAATTCACTCCTTGGTTTCGTGTTTTAGTTGTCAACTCGAAAGCTTTTAGTTAGACTTATCAACTTATCCGAAAGATTCTAATCCATATTTTTTAACTCATCGCATTCAATGCTGCTGTGCTTTTACATAGAAGGAGGATAGAATGGAAAAAGAACAAGGAAAAAGCCAGTTTCCTACGCAAAACTTATGCTTCTCCAAATGGTAATCTAATTTCCCTAATCATTCGTTTGAATGATTACCCACACTTTACCGATCAATTTACCATCTTGCTTGAGGTTACCAATTCTCATATGAGTTACTTGTCAATTTTTATTTGATTTTTCCAATTATCAACTTTTGTTGCTTACAAATTTATTTATTTTTGTCTGTCTTGCAGACACTTGAAATATATCAACTTTTTATGCGAACCTACTGGCCTTTATTTGTGTAACTTACTAGATTTTCTGTTATTAGTCTACTTTACCAAGTCTCATTCGAGTTGTTTACCAATGTTTATTTAGATTTTTTTTTTCATTTACCAACTTTTCTACTAGTTACCACATTTATTTGCCTTACTTAAATTTTTTTCTTTTCATTTACCAGCTTCTTTTTAAAATTATCAATAACACTTAGAGTGATTAAAAAATTTTCTCAGATTAAGTTATCAAATAGTTTTGCATTACAAATTCTTATTTTCTTAATATCTATTTCAATTGTTTTTGACATACCGACTTCCCTTACTTCACACAAACAAAAAATTTGTCCTATTGTTTATCACCTTTTATTTACACTCCTTATCAAGGATTAAATTTCACCATGTAATATAAATATATATATATCAATTTTTATTTTTATCAATTTTTATTTGTGAGTTACTAATTTTTTTCCAATTAAGTTACTAATTAACTTTGAGGTACCAACTCTCATTTGACTTGCATACTAATGCTAATTTGTTTTCTATTAATTTGCCAAATTTTTCTGTTGAATTGTCACTTTTATTTGACTTACATTCCAACTATTCAAATACACCCAACTATTGTTAAAATAAGCCATCCTCAATTAGAGTGATTACCAGCTCTATAATAGATTTGCGTTATCAACTCTTATTTTAGTTAGCTACCAATGGTTATTTGATTTTTATCCAGTCACAAACTTCTCTTATCTCCTACAAAAAGAAACCCCTTTTCTTTTTTATCATTTACCACCTTTTTTTTATCCTTTCGAAATCAACGGCCTTATTCTACCAGTTAATATATGAAATTGTCAGCCTCTGTAGTGTGACCTAAAAAACTCTCCAAATCCTAGTGATGGACTTAGAGTTCTAGCCAGAGGGAAAGATATAAGTTTTAAGAGGGCGAAAGGATTTTCTACACGAAAGTTTAAAATATATAGCAGACACTAATTTCATACCAAACACTTGGCTTGCTTCTGTGGAACAATTGGAGAATAAATTTGACTGGCAATAGTGACTACTACAGTGTTCTTCCTGCTCCATTCCCGTGAACATAAAGAACGTGTGCTGTTATATGAACAAAGCGTTAGAGCAAGCAAAGGTTAGTTGCAGGAGAACCTCTGTGAAAGGAGAGATCATAGCAATGGGAAATATCAGAAGAAGATGAAAGAAGAAGGGGGGCGCTGGTGGTGGAAAGAGTGAGAGAAAGAGAATTCTTGTTCTTGGTGAGGGTGTTAAAAATTTTGATCCTACAAAATCCTTGAAAGCCCCCTCCGTTTCCTCTCAAGATCTTGGTCTCTTTGCTGTGATCTCTCCTTTTACTGGGAAATCAAACGTCCAGTGAAACAACTGCAGGCACATTGTCCAATCACGTAAATATGAGTCACTGTTGTTCTCCTTATTGCATATTTAGACTCCATTTGTTTCATTAAAAATTAATAATTTAAAAAATTACTTGCCTAAAAATGGTTACTCATCGGTTACTCATTTGCTTGAAATAAATAGCCAATTGAAAATATTTGATTTTGAACAATGATTCATGTCTTTCATGTCTAAGCATATTCATGACCAATGAAGATATTTTTGGTTCATTCATTTTAAATCATATGCAATTTCTCCCATATCGACGGTCTCTCACTATCCTCTTCAACCAACCACATTTGCAAATCCAATCACTAGAAGAGACATGATCAATCAAAGTGAACCTAGTAACTAGGTCATTAGTTGGTCTCCCCTCTTGTGTTGTCGATTCAACAAGGTACAACGTGCGGGTCACTTCTTGCCACTGAGGGATGAGTTTGTGTTTTTTAAGCTTTCTATGCTTGTAGAGTCGCATCAGACGAAGAGAATAGGTGCGGAGAGGACGAGGACGAGTTTATGCCGGTGTTGCATTGGATAATGTTCTTGCGTGAAATCAATATAGACAACTTGCGGATGTTTAAATCGAATTATTTGGAACCTTCTCTTGCTTTCATCAGTGTCATTCAAGTTTCGGCTATAATTAGTTTCGCATATATGAAATGCTTCCCAAAAAATGGGATGTGTAAACAAAAACTTGACTTTGTCAATCCCGGATTGGTTTAACTATAGGAAATTTAGTTCGAGGATTAGACGTCTCATATTCAAATTCCACAAATTATGAGCAAACTGCTCTCGATCAAAATTACGTGCATAGGTTAAAAGTCCAAATTTAATCAATTCATAAGACTTATAGAATGTTTCATGGATTTTTTAATATCCAAATGTATGTGTTTGTGCTCTAAACTATGAACTTTGTCTCTTCATGGCTTAAAGGAATCGTATATGACCACGCAATCCTTTGTAATTTCTTTACCACTTTAAGAACATAGAGAGAGAGGAGAACGAGAGAGAGAGAGAGAGAGAGAGAGAGAGAGACGTGATTATCAAGTAGCCCTAGCTTGGTTATTTGGTACACGCTAGCTTGTAACTGAGCAGGTAGCTTCTTCGGATAATTAGGCTAGAATAATTAATTTTTTTGTCGCATAACGCACCACTAATTAAATTCCGATGCAAGTTGAGGACTACGTTTCCCCTCCACACAAACACGCTTCCATTCACGTGGTTTTTCAATGGACAACTTGCGTCCCTATCTCTCGTTTCATTTGTATTATAAACATCACTCAAGGCGGGGCAAAACAACAATTGATAATCACCAAATCGAGTTTCCTGAAGGCGAAAAGACTACCCAAAAATATAGCTCAACAGACAAGATAAAAACGTATTACTATTCCTAACTCGGGGGGGTAGGAAGCTGTAAATTCATACGAAATAAGGTTTACAAATGATATATCAAACTATCATCGAGCGTGACAAAAAACTTTAGAAAATTATCTAGTTTGCAGGTCTGGTGCGTGAAGATAAAATATACCGTCAATTGACCCCATGCATGCTATCATTTCATCTCCAGACCATCAAACGTCCGCCCCCACATCCTTGTTCTCCGACCACAGATACGACAATGTCCACGTGCGGAAGACGTCCGGGCACGACCGCAGTCATTCTCTCGATACTTGGAGATCGACACCGCCCTTTTTCTAACCCACCGCAACCGCATTACATTGGTGTCTCTCGTAGTTTAATTCCCATCGGATCAGTTGTTTAACAAAACGTAAGCTTGCGTACTTCAAGTCATCTAACGCCCAATGACATCTCTTTCCCCTCTTTCATCAGGAGAGCTTAGAATATTCTCAAGGAAGGAGGAAGAGTGTGCCTTGTGCCAAGTGTCTTCCATGGGGGACGGTTGAAGTAGTTGAATGCAACTTGTCTCTTTCGTGGATTTAAGGGTAACTAGACCCGCCCTTAAAGCTCGAGTGGGGTTGCATGAAGGGGGGAGTTTATTCCAACCTGTTTTTACTGGCATCCCAACACCTCTAGAATCCCATCATCTGCTTATCGAGATCTTCCCTTTGCCTTTCCGTTTCCTAGGAGAGCCGGATGGACGGAAGAGTCCCAGCTGGGCCGCTACCACCGCCCCCACAGCTGCCGCTAGCTCCGGCTGAAAATATGTTCCCATGCATCAATCCGCACTTGCTTCCATCGACCCCGTTGTTACACTCTCCTGCGCTAATGCCGCCACAGGCATTAGACCCTCAACAATTTGCCATGGAAGTGGACTGGTTTAGCCTCCTATCTGGCTCCAGTAAATTTGCGGAGCACCACCCTTCACCAACAAATGCGTTCTCAAGCGCTAGAGGGCATAATAATCGAGGTGAAGATGTGAAGAATGGAGGTAGGAGCTGTAATAAGAAAGTCGGTAGGACCAGGAAAGCGATTCCGCCGAGGGTCGCATTCCACACGAAGAGTGCCGACGACATTCTCGACGATGGTTACAGGTGGCGCAAGTATGGCCAGAAAGCGGTGAAGAACAGCGGCCATCCAAGGTAAGACCAACCTTGCCCTATTCGAAAACTTCTGCTTGATTCATAGAGTTTCTAAAGAGCCTCAACATGATACTTCTAGCACTAACCATATCAACTAGAACGATGTGAATGCTGCTTATCTTTTCGACCTGGAAAATGTCCCTGAGATGTCATTTAGCTCTCATTTGATAATTTAGCGCATCCGATAGGCCAATACCAGGGGCATATAAGCAGGTCGCATTCCATCTTTTGTACGTGATTCGTGGCACTTCTAGGATCTTTAACTGCACAGTCCATCAATATCATCCTAAACTATTTTGTAATAATGGGCTTGTTGAAGTCTGAAGTTAGCCACGCTTTCAACTCAAGCTTCTGACAGTTTATTTTCACTCGATATGAACTAGGAGCTACTACCGCTGTACACACCACACATGCACTGTGAAGAAGCAAATCCAGCGACTCTCGACAGACTCAAGCATCGTCGTCACAACGTACGAAGGCATTCACAACCATCCTTGCGAAAAATTGATGGAGACCTTGACTCCTCTTCTGCGGCAACTGCAACTGCTCTCTGGTTTCTAGTTCCAGTTCGTTGGTATGCAGAGGGCAACAGAATTAGCAGAATCTGGGGAAAAATTGTGTGGATCGGATGTCCGAAGATGAAGACTGACAAGATGCAGGAAAAAACCTTTTGTAATTATCGGTAAATAATAGAATAAGCTGGCAAGCCAATCTGCCTTTCCGGGCAATGTAATACCACTCAACTCGTGGGCATGTGAAAAGAATGTTATTATCTCAGCTTATAGCACAACATTTGTAGATCTTACAGAATGTCAGAGCAGGTACACCGTCAAAGTTAAAGATTGAAATTGGAAAGAAACTGAAATTTACAATTGCAAAAGACTATATTAGTCTCACAAAATACCTGTAAACTTTATCAAGTCGGCAATGTGCCATTAACGACAACAATTGTACTGAAGTAACAAAGACAACAATGAATAAGAAAAGAAACAAAATATGTGCAGAACTTGCTTATGTTCAGGTATCTTCTGATCAATGGCATCTATCAGCCTGCCAAGTCCCCAGCTCCAAAGAAATAGTCGATATCGTTCCTCCTCAACCCTATTTTCATATGCCCAAAAAAAAAATGGATGTATATCACCTTTGACCGCCTGTACAGAGATCCTGTTCAGCCCAACTTCAAAAAAACCTTGAGCATTTAACTGATGATGCCATACTGATGGAGGGGAAGTTCTGTACACCCGATTCAAGAAACCCATCGCAACACTGCCTGATGACGATGCTAGAACCTTTCAGATTGCATTTTCATCTAAAGCAGCACGTGCAGGCTTCTTAACCGCACAAGCCTGGGAACAATATGATGTAATAGCAATTTCATAATGGAAAAGTTCCCAGCTCATGGCCATGCCTTGAGAGAATAACTTTTCTCTCACCAGCCCACTCTAAGCGATAGGAGAGGTCGAGATTATGAATCAAAATGTTCAAACTGTCCTCGCCTGCACCCTTTAACTTTTCCTACATTAGAAGTTTCAGGTCAGAATGGATCAACAATCCATCAATTGTAACATATGTTGTTGTTACTGCTATTCTTTGCAAATCCAAGTAACAACTTTATATCGCACGGAATCCTAACAATGAACTGATGTGATTGTATAGGTCCATTTGACACATGACGTAAGCTCAACCTCTACAAAATGCGGTATGCCATATGGTTCCAAGTTCCATATGTCGTGACAAAAGCCACGCCACATACATAACATATGAACTGCCACTTGTACTAGCTCGATTGCTATGTGCTAGGACTTAAAAGCTGAGTCCAAGCCATGAGAGCAGGATAGACCGTACTTCATTTAAAGTTTGGGCAGAATACAGAGTGGAGACGGATTATCTTGTAAATATGGTAATAGAAACATTATCCTTAAGCGACGGTAATAATAACATACATTAACGGTAAAACTAAAATGACCTAAAATTTGAGAGACCTTTCTTTTTAAATTACATTTACCCCATTTGTAACCTGTGTAAACTGGAAAATCGTTTCAGGCCGTTAAACTTGACATTTCCTTTTACATCTCGCGTGGAACTAAACCAGTAGACGATACCTTGGGTTAAGAACGGTAGGAGCACCAAAACTTTTGTACAATACTCAATTGAGTACTACAAATTTGAAAAATCAATTACTTGAGTGCCAATTCCAATTTGCCTCGCCAGAAAATCAAACGTGGACACCAATTGTGCGATGTGGCTTTGCCGGCATTGACGATTTTTTTTTTTTTAATATTTTCTTTAGAGCCAGCGAGAATCACCGACAAACCTTGCCAGCCGCAAAATCCTCGACCAATCTGGATAAGGGCTGCCTCACCCTCGACTGCAAAGTCCATGGGCAAGGCTATTGCAGCCTCACCGGCCACTAGCGAGGCCATGAAGGCCCTCACCTAGGGCCTTCGCAGCCAGATCAAGGCAAGGGCCGCCTCGCCCACAGCCGGTGAGGTTGCAAAAAGCAAAATAAAAATTCAAAAAAATTAAAAAATTCCACGTAGGATGATTTGCCAGCATTGATTTTTTAATGAAAGAAAGCCCATCTCTTCTTCCCTCCCGCCTCAACAGCAAAGCTAGATGCAGATAGCAGATACAGATCTAGATTGAAAAAAGCAAAATAAAAATTCAAAAAAATTAAAAAATTCCACGTAGGATGATTTGCCAAAATTGGTACTCAAGTGATTGATTTTACTCCGATGTGACACTCAAATAAGCCCCATACGAAAGCTTTGACACTCCTGTTCCTACCCTCAGTACCTTCATAAATCTCATACAAGTCAATGTCTAGTTTAACGTGAAAAGCACTCCAATTCACCTCGTTTAACATGAAAATCACTCCCATGTCTCGTATAGGTCAGCTTACTCTCATATCTATAAAGCATATATCTATGAAAATTATGCTAACCATGGCCATTTAATAAAGTTGTACAAAGTCTGTCAATTTCAGGGTGGCCCATCAAACTTCCCCGTTAAGAAAAAATAGCATGAATTGACTACTAATGCGTCCTTAGTGAGAGACACAGAGAGAGAATTCTTAACGTTACAAACTAGAGTCTTGTTATTAGTGGAGTCAATTAATGAGAGAATCCTTAAAACAAAAAGAAAATTAATATGAGCCCAAGAGTGCAATTTTGACTTTTGCTAAAACACGTCATATAGAGTTTTCTTTTGTTCAAGAACTTACCAACTAGATTATTGTAACCGAAACCTAGAACTTCAAATAGTAGTTAGCCACTCCTCTAGATTTCTATATCATTTTAAGTTTGTTCATTTTCAAGACAAAGAAAGCTTTTCACTCAGAAATTCACCTTTTTATAGAAAAATAGTAACACATATGCATCCAAACCCATGCAATTCATGCCCAGGCCACCAGTACCAACATGCTACCATAATCAGGGCACACTACAAGCAGCAGCAAAAGTGAAGGCATGTAAGCAAGGCCAAAAGAAAGCACGAGATCATATCACCAACATTACCTGTGGACTGGATGGCCCACCAGGTCCCATTATGCTCGCCATCACACTTCTCTGAGCAGTTTTAGGTGAAAAACCTTCCCAAGGAGGAACGAAAATCAATTTGGTGCATTGGACAGGAACATAGTTGCGGCTAAGTTTCTCCCACCAAACTGATCCTAATGACCACCATCTTATCATCAACCCATGCTCAGAGAAAGCAACTAAACCCTGCAATTGAAAGCCCGAGAGAAATGGTTGAATAAGAGTGAAAACTCATTCAGGCCACCTAGGAGGAGGACATGATGGAAGAATACTTTAGTGTGACAGTATCAAAAGGTTCAAATGTAAAATTATATTACCTCTCCATCTGGAGAAAAACTCAACGCTGAAATCACAGTCATTACTGCCATCCCAGAAGACCCTGCAAGAAAACTCGGTAGTCCAAGAGGTGCACTTGCATCCAGAACTTTGATTTTCGTCACACTGTTTAGACAAGGAGTGGGCAAAGAAAAATGATGAATATTCTAATCAGCAAATAACCATTAACATTAAGAGTATTTCAGAGGCACCTTTACATATTGTTTTGCACTTCCATGCATGTTTTGTGAACTTCCATAATAGAGACTAGCAACTAACTGACGTATGTTACTCTATCAAAAAGCATCAATGTTAATTGGTTCATTAAAATAAGATTGCTACAGAAAGAAACAACACCTGATTGGGAACAACCATTGTCAGCGATAATTATCTAATGATCTAGTTGGCACACTACACAAATATATTATTCAGAGGAAAAGTGCATTCAATCATAAACATGGAGAGTGAAGATCACATATGAACGGTAATGAAGTCCAAGAGAAAAATGCCATCCCATCCCTTCATTTGCAACAGAGATGTCATTGTTGACAGACAAATTCTCTTATATACCGTTACTCATTGTTTTCATCACTTTTTTCTGGATATCCAGTAATCACAATTAAAGGGAGGAAAAAACCTTCATCTGAAGTCCCTTGATTATGTTGCATCATACCTTGGCATGTCATACACACGAATGCTAGCATTGCTAGTCTCTCCAATGGCATCACCAACGGCTAATCTGGTCAAATTGTCATTCAGTGCTACCATGGGAAATACGCGAACAACTTCCTTCAAAGTTGTCATTGAAGTCTGGAGGCAAGTTTTCCGCATGATTGAGTTGCCAGGGTCCATGGTTTGTAAGATAAAGTTAATTGCCTGCAATTCAGGACAAAGCTTAAAGGGCATTCCCAAAACAGGATTTCATATTTTTATCAAGTCCAGGACAGCACATTTGCAAGAGCATGGCACATTTCATAAATTAGCATACAGAACCTAATAAGAGAATCACATGGTTTGAACCCATAAATGAGAAATACTACTTGAAAAGACCAGAAGGCAAAGGCATAAAAAAGAAGCAATTGGACACTTGGAGGAACCGAGGAAAAAGAATCACAACAGCGCACACTCACCATATGTGGCTTACATGCACCACTATTTTTGGACATAGATAAGCAGAAGCAGAAAAATTTTCAAAGTAAACTGTAAAAATGGGAATTACTTATAAAACCAGTAGGCTGAATCAGCCAAGCACCCATAATGTCATAGTTCAAACGCCCCAGAGGACAGAGGAAAAAAACATTGAAAATAAGAAAAAAGCGTTAAATGAGATACTAGTCTGCCGACATATATATACATGATCCAACTCCATTTTAAACTCTTAAAGAATTGGTTTTGTGATACAAAACTTAAAGGAACATTTTACTAACCTTATCAAGGAACTGAGCCAGATTCTTGGGAGCTCCTCGCACAACTCTAATTAGTGTAGTGAGGGATACTAAGTGAACTGGTGAATCAGATGCAGTAGACCAGATTTGGCTTTCTATGGAATTAAGAAACCCATGAATGTCAGCCATTGCAAGACTTGGAAGAAGAATCTCAATCAAAGTCTCCCGAATTTTAGTGGGTATGGCTGGACTTGTAGATGTACCACTTACGCACTCAATTTGGAAAAAGATATCTCCAATCAAACGGGGGATTTCAGATCCAATGCATGCCTTCCATATGTCTGCCATACCTTCAGCCAACAGCTCTGCTGCAGTGGAACTATATTTTTCAGTCATAGCCATGACCAGTTTCACTAGATGATGAACAACCAGCGGGGCCAGACTTGGTTTTACAAGACTGGGGTACCAAATGGCTAATGCAGCTGCAACAATAATATGAGATGTCATTGCATCTTGCCCTGTTCCTCCAACACATGAAATCCAATCCTGCACTTCATAAGATTCTAGCCATATCAGAATATTGGATTCCTCAACCTGCAAGATCTCTTCTGTTTGCCGTTCTTCCATAACTGCTATATCAGATACCATCTGTTCCTTTGGATTTTCATGTTCATCTTCATTTTTCCCAGCCATAGAACTCACAAACTTTATGTGATTAGTCACCTCTTGACTAGACAAAGGGAGAGGTATTGCCCGGGAAGCAGCACAATGGAACAAAGATCGTGCAGCCATCCTTACATGTTCACTATCATCTTGCCAGAAGCTTACCAACAACTGCATAAACAGAGACAATGTCAATCTGATGGACAAACACTTATGCTATGTAACATTTAGGGGAGAGCTCCAGAAGCCTAGGAAAAGACTAATGTTTGCAAGACCATATACTGGGCATGAAACATTAAATATTGATAAGTCACTCTCGCTTAAAGCCTCTTAAGTCTCCTCTGTATAATCAGTTGAGTTTTTATTTTCAACCTTCATGAGCTTACTCATTGAAAGTTTGATTCTAAATATTGACAGTCAAAACACTAACCGAGCAGCTTCAATCCTTCTTGGGGATAATGCATTACCAAGCGGCAAAACATTGCAATACTAAACTGCAAGAAATAGCCAAGAATTTGAAGAACAAGATAAATGACATAGTAAGTAGCAGCTTCTTTCCGGATTTATCAATGTAATTTCCCAAATTGACATAGTTTATATGTTTTTTTTTTTTTATCAGTTAGATTGGATAATGAAATATATACTGAGATGGTTTACTAGATTCATGCACTAAGTCATGTGGTACAATTTTATTACATTTCAAATATGAACCACTCCTAAAAAATTTGCAGTCTACCACATTACTTAATATACCAAATTAATAAAGCTGCTTTAGTATACCTAGCATTACTCTTAGATTGTACACCAAGATGATAAAACCAAACAAACGACATTGTTTATATGAGTGATTGTGCGGGCTTCCACCATAAGGCAACTCACCTGTCTTCTTGTATTCACTTACCCAAAAAAACAAAAAAAAAACACCTACAGGGCACAAGATACAAGTTGAAAAAAATAAACGACACATATATTCTAGATATTACACACAAAAAAAAAAGAGGAATTTACACATAATTAGATTCTCATCCTCACACCAAACCCACCCCACCCCTTTTCTTTTTCCCGTGGACAGAACCCCAAAGAAAAAAAAAAGATCCCAAACTAGTCGGAGGCTGGTAGGGCAATAACAGAAGATGAAGTGAGTTTACGCGATCTTGCCTCTGTTAAATGTTCTTATACAAGTCCAGAGTTCAATTATGCTGGACTGCTGGAAAAGATACAAAAAAGGGGCATCAAGGAATCCCAGAAATTGCTATAGATAGACACAAAACATAATTGCAACAGTGGAACAGAGTCTGACCTGGAGGGAAGGTGGCTTAATCTCTGGGACTTTCTCTGCAAAGTTCCGAGTATAGAATGCCGCCAGGGTACTGCAAATTAAAGAAGAGGTAGACCGTTCATTTTTAAGATGGAAAAGTGGACAGAATCGACAATTCAAGAAAAAAGATGAGTTGATGCCAGATGCTTCAAGAGAAATACTGAATGCATTATGAAAAATCCTTGAAAAGTAGATCAACAAAATTTACAAAAAAAATTTGCTACTAGTAGCATGATTGCACCCAACTTTAAAGAGTCGTTTGAGAAACTGTACTCCCATGCTGCAAATATAATGGTGCATCCACCAGTAAATCCTTATTGATTTGTATAACTGAGAAAAATAAACTATCGCAGTAGATCAATCTTTGTAGACAAACTCTGACAATGGACACTGGTCTGGATCGATCTTTATAGATAACCTATGGATCTCTCACAATGCTACCACTTTTTATTATTTATATATGGACTTGCAACACAAAATTTATCAGTATAACTGGAAGCTAGCTTTTGCTTTTAAAACCAGGTAGTTAACTACTGTTAAATTCATCTAATTAGATGAAAACATCTTGTATGAGTTTCGGTATCAGACTACAGTAAAGCTCCATAGAGCACTCCAATGACAAAAAGTTCTAAAGAAATCTGTTGGTCAATTGACTGGACTAGTAAAAAAATCACAGAGACTTCAATTGAACACCAAAGCTTGAATTTTTGGATGCTTAAACCCAAAAAAAAATCACGAATGTCAGTCATTCAAATAGAATGTTGCTATTGAAATGCAACCAAACTCAGGATGTACTATTAGGTGGGATTGTTTAGTAATCAATACCTGCTGGCAACTGAACAGGAATGGCACAGGCTAACCATGCGTTGGGCAAGTGATACCATGGTCAATGACCTCATTGCACAAAACTCGGAGGACAGTTTCCATAACTGAAATGTGTTCATTCAGTGTCTCAGAAAATATATAAAAGGTGCAAAGAGAAAACATGCCCTGGGGGTAAATACAGTTCATCAAGTACCTCAAGGACAGCACTTGTACAAGGAAAAGTCACTGTAAAGGACCCTTTATCCCCTGCCAAACCTGGTCCAACAATAAAGTTCTCAGGTCTTATCAACTTCATGTCAGTAATTAGCAATTGATCAAGCCCATCGTCTACCCCCCATGAATGCAAAACCGACAAGCTAAACCGTACAATGCTCTCTTCAAGCGACCTAATGCAGTTGGACTCCATGTGACTGTTTGATGTGTTTGGACCAGCTCCATTATCTGCAAACTCAGCAACACCATCTCTCTTCACGGGAGAGCCAGCTTTCTTAATTTGAATTCCACATAACTCGTCCCCCTGAGGAAGAAGCATCAGTGAAGTGAGATCAAAACAAAGAGTTGCTACCCCAGGGAATGGACAAGAGCACTTAATGGAGTGCTTGATGCTTTCGACAATAGATGAGCCGCCCTGAACCATAGAGCTCTCCTTACTCAGGAGAGCTTTATGAGTGGAGGACTCAACTCTTTTAGTTGACGTTGCCATTGCACCAGCAGAAGAAAATCCCTTTTCTGAGTTTTCTATATGAGGTTTAGAAAAACCAATATCCTCAACGATGGGAAGAAGCAGGGAGGAAACAGAAGTGCTTCCATCCCTTACAGATCCAGAGACTGATTTCATGTTAATGCCCTTACAGAAATGATCAAACATCGAATGAGAAGCTACTCCCCGGAGGATCCGCTCTCTGGCTCCACTCTTGATGTCCCATAAGAATAACACATCACTGGTATCAGATGTTCCTAAATAGCTTCGGCAAAGACATGCAACATAACCTCTTACACCATCCCAAACAACCCTATCAGGATAAGAGGGATGTCCAGGAAAAATTCTCTCCACCCTTAGAGTTTCAAGTGAAGCAAGAGCCACACATGAATCCTCTCCAACAGAGAGAAAGCAATCACACCAAGGACGCTCGGTCTTATTAGGAGGGAGAATAATTTGGCGGACAGGAGCCACATGATGGTGCATTACAGTGATGAGATTGCCATTGTCAAGATCCCATATTCGAACAGTACAGTCCTTGCTTCCAGACACCAAGACCTTACAGAAATCCCATCCTTTTGCATTGCCTGCCATGTGGTGAGCGGCCAAACAAAGTACAGCACTTGTGTGCCCTGTGAAATATCTCCTACATACATCTGAATTTACTTCAAGAGAAGAACTTTCACCATGATAACCCGGCACATGAATCAAATCAAATTGCACAATTTCAATGTCGCCATTGCAGTAGCCATAAACAACAGCATAAGGTGCACATGAATCACCAGAAATAACCATGGAAGAAGATACAATACGACCATTAAGTGAAGGGCTATTGTTTCCTGCATGTAGTCTATTTGCGTATTTGGAATTAAGTATATCACCCTGCTCCAGACCATCCCAATCCTTGGATTCATGGAATAGAGAAGACTCTGAAATCAAGTCGAAACAAGAAACACCTTCCCCAACAAATTCACACTGTTGAAAGAGCTTTGATTGGTCATGATTCCTTAATAGTGACCAAATTGAGATGTGGGGTTTCCACTGCAAAAGTTCTTTTAAACCAAAGCAAACTGACTCAATGCGGAGAAGATAATTTTTCAATTGAATGAAATGAACTGATAATCTTAAACACTCTGGATGAGAAGCAGCAGATATTGAAGAGAGGGGCCTACAATCAAATAAGCTATCTGAATACGAAACAAGATACAGAGTTGCGGAACCGTCAACATTCCAAATAATAAAATTTACTGTGCACATTCTGTTGGATTGCCCAGGCAGAATCTCATGGTAACCACTTTCCAGAAACATGCATCCCGCAGCACCATGAAAGTGACCAGTAACACCCTGAGGACAAAGATCATTTGTCAGAGAAACCTCTCCAATAGTGACAGCAGTGTCCACTACCCTGAAGATGCAGCGATTAGATAACAGAAGAGCAATAATGTTTCCTGTGGTGGCACATGACAATACTACCCCATCCTCCATAAAACCATTTGTACAATCAATTATCCTAGGCTCAGAACCATTTCTGGGCAAGCCACCCCTATTCTCCCCATCTGGTTGAGAGTCTTTTGATATTGGAACCTGTTGCATCCCGCCATGTGAATTAACAAGGACTGCAGAATACTTCTCCCCATCCTCGGCAGATGAAAATAAAGTCATATACCTCGGTAACCCAGTTGATAAATTTCCATGTAAAATGGTCTGTACAATGGTGAGGGTATAAGTATCTACAATAACTACAGTGCACTTGGGAGGCCTCCTATGATGATACTCCGAGTCCAACAAAAGCTCAACTTCTTGCGTGGATCCAACAGCCTGATGCTCGACCAATTGGCTAGCATCGACGAATGAACAACCGACGCATACATATCTCCGATTAGATGGTAACGTGCACAGATTTGATGGACTCCCAGCCCAAGGTGGCAGTTGTCTCCGGCGCCTGCAGTGTCCACTGGCCCTGCTCCAGACACACATAACACCGTCTTTACACGCACTTAATAGAGCTCTGCAGCCCGAGCTCTCCGTCTTTCCATCTCCGAGCACCGCAGTAGGATGACAGATAGCTAGGTCAGCTATCGATGCAGCATGGCCACACAACATAGCAACCGGCTTAATCTCCTACACATCAAAGCACAAGGAGACATCATTTGCTTCGATTCTACGCAGTTCTTGCCTCGGCATAGGTTCGACAGAAGCCACACGGAGAACACAACGCAACGGAATGAAATCAACGGAAGATACGTGATCATATAAACACCACACGCGAGGGAACTTCGAACAGAGATCGCCAGACGGTAGAACACCTGGAAGGCAGCATTTTCGAAGAGAATACAGATCGCACGGACCAAGCGAGGGCCGAACGAAGAGAAGTTGAGTCGACTTACCGGATTGGCTTCGGAGCCGGAGAGGCTCCACCAGAAAACGGAGCCATCGGCGCCGCCGGTGTAGAGCGTCGGGGGCTGGTCGAGGACGGCGGCGGCGGTGACGCGGTGGAGGGAAGGAGGCGCCGCCGACCATATGCACGCCACGGATCGGCACTTCATGGCCTTAGAGAGAGAGAGAGTTAGAGAGAGAAAGGGATGAGCTACATGGAAGTGGCTATTCAGAAAGATCGAGCGCCGATCTCCATCTCTCTCGACGTTTTCGACGAACGACGAGAGCTTCGACCGCCGGTGGATCATCGGGCCGATCCGGCCGCATTGATTCCATCAGAAAGCCGACCGGTTCGGGCTCGAAGAAAGAAGCGTCGTTTACCTTTGGCCGGAGAGAAAGCAACGGCGGTTTTCTCCCGAACCGAGCCGAGCCGTTGTGCCCGGTTCGCCCCGGTTCGCTATAAATCTTGAGATTGAGGATCTAATGTTTCGGGGTCGTGGGGACAACCGGATCAAATAAGAGTAGATCTCTTGTATTGATCACGAAATTTTTCAAGGTCTTGTGGAATAGGACAGTTGTGAGAGTGTCACTAGAAATTATTTGATTATGATGAGTTGTGATAGAAAAATCGATGTTTCAATGATTGATAAAATGTCATTAAATCATTAGGAGTATACAAAGGGATTGAGAACCATTCATAATCCGATTAGACTTGCCCAAAATCGGTGGTTCCCAATTTCAATAAATTGGAACATATGGGTATTGGTTTGATTCCCAATTTCAAATGTGAAATCACCTACTTAAACTAATAATATAATTTTTTTTAAATTAAAATGTTTAATCTATAAATTCACTCGTAAGTCCCATCTCATCTCAACCCCCTCAAGCAACTCCATTGATCTCTCTCTCGAGACTCTCAATTCCAATCGACTCACGGCCATGCCTCCGGCCGTTCCTTGCAAACACAACTCACAGGTTGGCATTCCTCTCTCGATCTTGGTCACCTACATTTGCTATAAGTGGCCCCTTTTAGTTTCTTTAATCTACTCATTATTCGAAGTACCAAGAGAAAAGTGAAGCAATCTTTACATGTGTTTGAGAGGAAACTCTTTGGGATGCATGGACACTAGAATCTTGCTGTGACCTGTGTTTGTATTAACTGCTCAGGTTCATAGCTTGTTCAAAAACAAGCCATTCATCGTGTGAAGCTTGGTGGGATCGATAATCTAGATCCTAGGTAGGTCCATGAAACAAACAAGTGGTTCTGATTTAAATTTTTCTGAACCAATCCTTAGTGGGCGAATCATAATTCCAAGTGAGAACTGTTCACCTTGAAATTGATCACCCATATAATTCGCTCTTCATTTAAAAAAAGTGATAAACCAAATGAAAGATATAGTCAAATCGACTTTGTTTGCCCACATTTTTATTTTTTGGCAAAAGTTGCATAGTCATTTATCAATCTCTAATGTATTTAACTCCAATGGGTTAGAATTAAATTCCAATGCCAGAGGAAGCCTCAAAAGCACAATCATGGATTCGGGGAGAGCATTACAAAAAAAAAATCCCAAACACATTTTATATGCGCTAATTGAGTCTTAAATCTTTAAATTGTACTAATTAAGTCATAAACATTTTATGTTTGGTTAATTGAGTCAATCCGATCACTATTAACTAAAAATCACTAATATGGACGCTAGTAATACTACATAAGAAGTTTTTTTTAAAAAGAATGACTTTTTACAATATATATATTTTGGCCAAGTTTGATGAGGGTCACTAGAGATGACCCTCACCAACCATAGGCGAGGGCTGAGGACTCTCATTGGCCACTAGGCAAGGGCAATGGAGCTCTCACCGATAGTGACAAGGGTCTAGCCACTGGGCGAGGGCTATGACTCTCATAGGGTTTGCAAGGAAAAGAAAGAAAAATATTAAAAATTCAAATTATAAAAATTATTCATGCCAATGCCAGTCATACCACGTATAAGATGGTCATCATCCACATCAATGATTTTTAGTTAAAATTAGTCAAATTGACTCAATTAGTAAAACGTGAAAATGTTTAGAACTCAATTGGCACAATTGAATAGTATATGACAAAATTAGTTCAAGTTGAATAGATTTAGAACTTTTTTAGTAATTTTGCCTCAATTAAGATGTTGACATGGACACTTTTACAGGCTGCCTGCCCAAAGAGCTATCACAAATTTGCTAGTAACATTTAAACGTGATTAATAACATTTTTCAATAGAATAGTAAAGTGCAATATACGATAGGAGTTTAAGTTTTTCACATTAATTTGTCATTTTTCCTATTATGGATGTGAGTTTTTTTCCTACCACACAAAATAATTGGGAAAATTATTCAAAAAATCCTAAATTTATTACATTTTTATCAATTCAGTCATAACATTTCAATTTTATTAATTGAATTTTAAAATTTTCACTTTTGCTAGTTGAGTCAACATTATCAATTTTGGCTGAAAATTACTAACATGGATACCAGCCATCCATGTGACATGGTTGGCACTAACATGTAAATTTTTTAATAATATTTTAATTTTTCCATTATTTTTCAATTTTTCCCTTCACCTGACCATCATTGGACCTCGTTGATAGCTGGTGAAGGTCGCTAGCCTTGGTGAGGGACTCTTTGTTATGATTCAACACTATAAGTGATTTTTTCTGCTTCACTATCTTGGGAGGGAGAGAGAGACACACACACGTAAGTCACACCGATGGAGCCTAAGCCTCCAACATTGAAACAAAAGTTTAGCGAAATGCACCAAAAAGCCTCTCTTGTTCCATTCTCATTAGATTACGTGCTTCAATAATCTATAGGGATATGTGTATGAAAAATCCTAAAATTTATCACGAAAGTGTAATTGAATTTTAAAACTTTCATAAATGCTATTAAATCTTAAAATTTGTGAAATTGTTATAACCATTAATTCTATCCAACTTGACTGATGAAAAATATTTACATTGTTTTTTTTTTTTTCTATCTTATGTCACATTTTTTGTCGGAATATGCTGAATATTATTACTAGCCCATAAAATGGCCACCATTAGTTGGTAAGTCTAAACATAATATTGAAAATAAAGGGTGAGGAGGAAAATAAACCTAATTGCTAGGAAGAGAGTTGATACGGTGAGCTTTTGCAACCCAATCCGCCGCCTTGTTGGATTCCCACGGCACGTAGAAGACAGAGACGCCACCGATCTGGGCTATGAGTTGTGTGCAGTCTGCTATAATGGATTGGGCCTGCCAAGGGGGCTCTTCTCAGCCCGATTAGCATTCAACAAGGGATAAACTATATGAACATAAGTGCACATGTAGATTAGTTGCGACGAAGGTTTCGTGCGGGCGTTATGTTCGTGCATAGCTTTCTTTTCGACTTTCCCTTACCCACAGCAAAGCTTCTCAGACGGCTAGGGTTTCTGCAACCCATGTAGACGGGGCCAAGATTTACTTCATGAATCCAATGATGAGGAGGCCAGCTACGTTCCGACAGACACCCGTGACCGATCCCTCCATTTTTTAGCTGCACCATGAGATGTCGACATTCACCCTTAGCTTGTGCGGGTCAGATGGGTTCCGTTTTTCTCTGCTGTTATGATTTGCTTGCTTTCGATTTTCTCCATTTTCCCTTTAGCTATCCATTTCATCCACAGATCTACTATTGTACGAGCTTCTTCTTGGGTGCTGATCAGGTTGGGCTCTTTTCCTTGGAAAATCGCATAGTTACGGGTCTTCCAAATTTGCCATAGGAGAGCAGCAAAGAAGACGTGGCTAAAACAATGTTGTTTTGATTTGAATTTGATTTTTTTAAAACAAATTTAGTTTAGCTTATATTTAATAAAAAGAAAAAATTTAAAAAGAAAACAAAAAAGGAAAACTCATGCAAGGGCTGCATTGCCACCCCAACCGATGATGAATAGGGGATGGATGACGTGCGGACCACGAAGTGCCATAATTTTGCATAAAATGACACTTAAGTGCCATAACTTACGAAATGTACACTTAAGTGCCAAAATCGTAGTAAAATGGATCACTTGAGTGCCAATCCGGCTAAAATGCCGACGTGGCATTTTTCCGATGAACGGAGCCCAAAACGATAACATTTTGTATGCTAATGTAGCCAAATAATGCAAAAATAGCGTTATTTTGGGCTAACGTGGTAAAAAATAATAAAAAATTAATTAAATTAAATTAAAAATTAAATTTAGTTAAATTATTAAAAAATAATAATTTTAAAATTAAAAATTTAGTTAAAATATTAAAAAATTAATAATTAAAAAAATTAAAAAAAAAAAAGGAAAGGGGGAGGCGGTGAGGGCCTTGCCGCCGGGAAGGGCCCGCCGATGGCGGGGGAGGGTCGGCCGGGGTTGCCTTAGCGGGTGGCGGCCCTTGTTCTAGCCGACGAGGGCTGCCAACCCTCGTTGGAGGGCTCGCGAGCCCTCGCCGCCGGTCAGCCGGGGTCGCCGGCCCCTGGCCAGGGCTCTGTGACCCCAACCGACCCTCCCTCCTCCGTTGCTAGTGTGATAACCTCCCTTTTGTCCCACATCGCCTAGGGAGGGAGATCTTGGTTAGCTTATAAGGCTTGAGTCCCTCTAACCTGTGTAATGCGTTTTAAAGCCGTGAGGGAAAAGACCGTGGCTGGGATGGCGGTGTGTCCGTGCCAGGGCGGGTGACCCAAAGCGGACAAATATTACACAGTGAGGCCCGGGATGTTACAAGTGGTATCAAAGCCGACTCCCGACCGCGTGTGGGACCACAGCTTGAATGCTATTATGATGCCCGTGGGGCCATAGCGAGGATGCTATTCTGTTAAGAGGTGAAGAGTGTAACAACCTCCTTTCTTGTCCCACATCGCCTAGGGAGGGAAGTCTTGGTTAGCTTATAAGGCTTTGGTCCCTCTAATCAGTGTAACGCGTTTTAAAGTTGTGAGGGAAAAGACCGTGGCTGGGATGGCGATTCGTCCGCGCCAGGGCGGGTGACCCAAAGCGGACAATATTACACAGTGGGGCCCGGGATGTTACAGCTGGCCTTTCCCGGTGGCGACAGGGCGGCGGCGGCTATAGCTGAAGTTATTTTTGAATTATTCAAAGTTTCATTAACTTTTTTTTTTTCTGAGGAACTTATTATGAACAAAGACTTAATAGATTTAATTCTCACCTAGTGGAGGAATCGCCTCATTTACATTGCATTTGGAATCTTTTTTTTTATTTAAATGCTATATTAATACGCTATGGCCTTCCTTATCCGAAATTTGATTTCCCCTTCAGTGTAAAACACATCTAAGGCTACTTAATCCCTAATTTGGGGAAAAAATGAAACTTTAGTAAGACAAGTGGTGGGGAGACAAGCGGAGGTCAGAGGGAAGAAGAATAAGAAGACTGGCTGCCCAGAGGGAGACTGACGAGGGAGGAAAAGATTGGGGGCAGGGGGAGAGGAAGGCTTCTCTCTCCCTCTCTCTTTTTTAATTTTCTTCCTCTCCTCCCTTGTTCTCTCTTTTCATTGTTTTGTATGTTTTTTTTTTTTTTGGTAAGAGGTAAGAATAATATAGCTATAGAACCAAAGAGTTACACAAAGGCACAACAACCAACCGACTCCGGGCATACACTCAAGGACACGGGCGTCAAGGCGAGTGGACGGGAGGCGGATGGGCTGCAAAGTAGAAAAGAAGCACCAGCAACAAAAGGCCAAACATATGGCCAAGAGAAAGGAATGCAAAAGAGCCAAGAGCTCGGCCACAACTGCCAAGACGATAAATAGGGGGAACCCAAAAGCGGCCGAGGCACCAAGGCATCCGAAAGAGGAGCATGCGATGTAACGAGCCACGCATTAATAACGAGTTATTCAAAGATTGCGGATGGATTCCCAGGCCATTTGGATCCTTCGGTTACACGGATTGTCCGGGATTCTTGAAAACGTGGAGACTCTATCTTTGACACTTTCCGAAGATTTTCTTTGAGGGCGGGCGGGAATAATGTCGATTCCGAAAGATTATATTATTTCGCTCCTTCCATATAAGGTAGCACATAGCAGCGAATGCAAAGCGAGAAATGGAGTGATGGAAAGACGAGTCTGAGAGGTGGCTAACCACCCACTGAAGATTGTCCTTCCAAGGACCATTTCGCCAATTCAAGTGACAATTTAGAGCCCAAAACGAGACCATCCTACCCGTGACTGAGCAACCAAAGTATAAGTGGTCGATTGAGTCTGGCCTACTTGAGCAGAAGGCACAGGACCCATCCGAGATCCTCCCATACGACAGAAGCAAGACCTGGGTTGGCAATCTATTCCGGGTGATGAGCCATAGATGGATCTGATAGCGCGGGGGAAGAGTGGAACTCCAAATAAATCGAGACCAATTAACCAAGGAGCCCCTAGCTCGAAGCATACTCCATGCAGAAGCAGTAGAGAACTGACCTGAAGAGTGGCCAATCCACACCAGACGGTCATCATGGTTGTTAAGGGTGGGGAGTGGCTCATCCCAAGTACCGATAACTGCAGCGATGTTAGACGGGATAGATAGGGCAGCAATACCCTTAGCAACGGAAGCATTCCTAGGGATACGTGAGTAATAAATGTCACGGTCGGAGAATAATTTGTTGAATGGACCACGAGGGTGCCAGGTATCAAACCAGAATGAAGCCGATAGCCCATTACCAATGTTCCAGACAAAATACCTCTGAATCAATTCACGCAGACCAAAGAGTTTCTTCCAAGACCAAGAACAAACGGTCGGCCTAGGCGCAATCCAGAAATTCTTGTCCTTTAAAAAGATCGAATGGATCCATTTGGTCCAAAGCGATTCCTTATCAGAGAAAAGCAGCCATAAATGTTTAGTCATGGCAGCAATATTACTTACTTGGAGTGAACGAATACCTAATCCTCCTTCCGCTTTAGGAAGACAGACTTGTTCCCAAGAAACTCTAGCACCACCAGATCCAAGATTCGGGCCACGCCAGAGAAATTGACGAAAAATCTGCTCAATTCGATTAAGAACTGCGAAGGGGAGGATAAAAACCGAAGACCGGTACACCTGAATGGAATGGAGAACAGATCTAATAAGTTGGAGCCTACCAGCAGTTGAGAGGAAGCGATTGGTCCATGACTGGACTCTCTTCATTATGGCATCAACCAGAGATACACAATCTTCCTTGCCTAATCTTGAGGAGATAATGGGGACGCCAAGGTACCGAAAAGGCAAGGATCCAAGGTTGAAACCGGATGCATTAACCATGGCATTCTTCAAAGATTCAGGCCCTCCAGAGATAAAAATTTCACTCTTATTAAGATTGGGAATGAGACCAGACCAGGCAGCAAAGGTGTTAACTCCATCCATTAACAGGCTAAGAGACGGCATGTTTGCTTCCGAGAAGAGCAAGACATCGTCAGCGAAGAATAGATGGGATAACTTGGTGGGTTTACACTGCCAGAAGAATCGAAATCCAGGGTTGCAGGTGCGGGCGTTAATAATGCCAGTGAAGACTTCCATTACAAGGGTAAAAATATATGGGGATACAGGGTCCCCCTGGCGGATACCTCTCCCACTTGGAAAAAAACCATGTAAATCGCCATTTAAAGCTATAGAGAATTTGGGGGTTCTGATGCATGTCATAATTCGATCAATGAAAATAGAAGGGAAGCCAAATGCTTGGAGAGACAACTCAATAAACTTCCAATCAACTGAGTCATAAGCTTTGGAAAAATCAACCTTGATAATGTTTTTCGGAAAGTATGGCTCATGGTGGAAGTGAGCAAATAATTCTTGAGCAAGCATGATATTATCACTTATTCTCCTCCCTTTAACAAATGCGCTTTGGGAAACACTAATGATAGAAGGGAGGATAGAAGCTAACCTGTTGGCTAATAGCTTTGTGATACACTTGTATACGGTGTTGCAACAAGCAATATGACGGAAATCATTTACCATGGAAGCATTAGGGGTCTTTGGGATCAAGGTAAGAATAGTCGAATTGATCTCACGAAGCAGTTGACCTGTAGAGAAGAACTCCCGAATTGCCAACAGAACGGAAGGGCCCACAATATCCCACGACCGCTTGAAGAAATCAACATTAAAGCCATCCAGGCCAGGGGCTTTTCCGCTGGCCAAAGAAAATAAAGTAGATTTGATTTCTTCATCAGTGAATGGCTGAGAGATGGCTTGGATGTGATTATCATCGAGAGTAGAAGCCAGATTTGCACGAATTTCTTCAACAGACGGAATGGCGGAGGGGGTAGAAGCTGACAACAGATTTTGAAAATGATCAACAAAGAGTCGCTGCACTTCAGCTTCATCAGTAATTACATTACTACCATCAAAAATCGAAAGAACTCTATTCCGAAGATGGCCACGCTTTACCGAATGGTGGAAGAACTTGGTGTTTAAGTCACCTTCTTTAAGCCATCTGATTCTGGACTTTTGTCTGTAGAAGGATTCTTCCTTGAGGCGAAGGTCAGAGAAGATATGGAGGTGGTTCTTTTCAGCATCAGCTAGATCTTGATTATGAGGGTCAAGCTGGATAGCGTTCTGAGCTTCCAACAGAAGGCGTCTAGCTTCAGAAGTTCTAGCCGAAATATCAGAATAAGCCTCCTTGTTTAATAACTTGAGTCTTCGTTTGAGTCCTCGAAGTTTACTACAAAGAACAAACATAGGCGAACCATAGATACGCAGCTCCCAGATTTGCCGGACCAATTCAAAAAAATTGGGGTGGGACATCCAGTAATTGAAGAACTTGAAGGGCTTGCGCGAATTAGGAATAGGGAGAATCCTGACCACCATAGGAGAGTGATCGGACACTCCAGGGGCGAGAAAGTTGGCTTCCGAATAGGAGAAGGCGGTGTTCCAAGCCGCATTAGTAAGCACTCTGTCTATCTTTCTTTGTCTTTGATTAGGGCCAGAAGAAGCAGACCAAGTAAATCTGTTACCCACAAAATGGAGATCATCTAGACTAGCTTGGATGAGGCAATCTCCAAAATCCTCAAAGGCTGGAATCCAGTAATTGGATCTATCTGCTCTGTCAAAAGCATACCGAATGGCATTGAAGTCACCAGCAACAATCCAAGGGATGTCCAGACAAATGGAGCTAGTGGAAATCAGGTCATTCCAAAGCGGTCTTCTCAAGACAAAAGAATGCTCCACATAGACCACCGAAAGATTAAAAGCAACACCAGAAATAAAAAACTCCAACCGACCATGAATGGCCTGAGCAGTACAAGCTGAGGTACAAAAAGAAGCAGCCAAGGGATTCCAACCCACCCAAATACGCCCCCTAAAGGAATGAGAATAATTCGTAAACCAAGACCACCCAGGAATAAGGGAGGCCGAAACAGGGGAATAGGCATCAGGGGAAATTTTAGTCTCTAAAATACCAATACAGCAGAGGCGGTTAGTCCTCACAAAATTCCTAATCTCAGCTTGTTTGAGGGCTTATCCAAGACCCCTAATATTCCAAACACCAAAAAACATAGGATGGGGATAGTAGAATTACCTTTTCCTGCCACCTCGTTTCCTCACCGAGGATGGCACAGGCTTCGGACCAGCATGAATATTTGCCTCAGCAGATTCAGAGCGGAGGATACCTTTTTGACGAACATGGGCCTCCTGAGTGAACTTTGAAGGGGGGGTTTATCGCGTTCCTCCGGTATAGATGAGGGCACCTTACAAGGGGATACAGATTGACTATCACGAGTTGATATCTTCAAACTCTTCATCCGAATGTCCGGACTTATTCGAGGCGGGGAATCCCGCCTTTGTATCACGAAACGGATCTGGGTTAGAGGTATCAAGGAGCAACTCAAAGGAAGGCTGCCGATCCTCCCCGCTGGTTAACTCGGGATGCAAATCGGGCCACCGGATTCGAGGTAGCGGATCTCCCATCGATTTCCATCAAAACGGGGGGCTTGGGTGATTCGAATCGATCATTCATCGGACCATCATTTGCAGGCACAGGGGTGTGTTTATTGCGTTTACCACGCACTTCACGCCATTCATTTGGACGAGGGGCAGGGGCCTTTGGGACGAGGGGGCAACTTTAGAAGGACCTGAGGAAATGGGAGCAGGACATCTATGGCCAAATGAACAGCAGGTTGGACAGAGTGTCGGGATCCACTCATATTGGACTGATACTGATCTAAGCTCACCCTTCATCATAAACTCTATGACTTCAGGGAAGGAATTAGATGTATCGATCTCAATACACACTCGAGCAAAAGCCACCATTGCCATCTGTTCTGTTCGATTATCAACAAATAGGGGCTTACCAATACCACTTGCCAGAAAACTGATCCCAGCAGCAGACCATAGTGCCACAGGAACATTCCTGAGACGAATCCAAATGGGGACAGTATTATGAGCCAATTTCTTGAGCTCCAACATAGGGTGCCATTGTTGTAGGATCAAGGGGATTTTAGCTACTGTGATCGGTCCTCCATCCAAGACTTTCCTCCTGAATTCACTATCCGGAATATGGAAGAAGTAAAAACCAAGGTCAGCAGCAATGACTTCAACCAAATGATGACCCCAAGCGTGCTTGAGGGCGTCCCCTATGAGCTGGAAGGGCAGCCGCTTACCTATATAGTATCCAACCGGACATTCCTCCCATTTCGGGTGGGTAGATTCCAGAATCTCCTCTGGCATCTACATAATTTTAGAGTTTTCAATCGTGGCCGGAGGGATAAATGATAAACCATAGCCTTTGGTTGCCGACCGGGTTACAGCAGCCCATGAGCGCGCAGGGGGGAGAACCTTCGCAGGGGGGGCTTGCACGGTCCTAGAGGGTTTCTCCAATGCCTTAGACGGGATCATCAAACGGTCTTCAGGCTCTTGATCGTGCAAAACAGGGATAGCAGTGTCTCGGCTGAAAGAGATACTCTTGTTCTTACGATTTATACGACCAGAAGAGACTTTATCATGCCCAATAGCATGAAGGCGAGCAGGTATACCCAGCAGAGGTCGAGTTCTTCTAGCCGTACTTCTTCCCCTGCTTCGCGACCGCCCAGAATGGTGTCGAGATCCTCTCAGAGCCGAGGAATAGCGCATGATAGGATGCGCGCGGGTGCGGGGGAGTGTGGGTGCTCATCCGGAGCAACAATATGGGTTTTACCCCTGGTAACATCCGCTAGATCAGAGGACGACGCCATACGGGAGCAGCGAACCCAAAGTTTCGAGCCCTAAGAACTTATAGCCGAGATTCCAGATGAGGAAGACATACCATGGGAAATCGATCGGTAGAAGGGCAGATAAGTTGTAGAGGAATGATGTCTCCAAGAATGGGCGCGATCGGCCGGCCAGAACGGCCGGAAACAGAGGGCGCGCAGGCGGGTGAACAGTAGCCACGCGAACCAGTCGAGAGCTTCACGGGTGAACAAAGTACAAAGACTTCATTGTTTTGTATGTTGTTTACCGAGTTAGGAAGAAAAAATATAAGAAAAAAAAAAAGGAATAAAACCAAAAATTGAAAGAAAAAAAGGGCGGAGAGCGTCTTGATGCTAAGGGGTACATGCCCTTTGTTCTAAGGGTAGACCATTTTTTCATCTTGATTTCCTTTGGTCTTTCTTGGCCGGGCTCTCTCTCTCCTCTCTTTCTTATTGTCGATCACGGGCAAGAAAACGATCATCGTTTTCCACATTTTCCACATTCTTCATTGTTTTGTATGTTGTTTACCAAGAATGTGGAAAATGTGGAAAACGATGATCGTTTTCTTGCCCGTGATCGACAGTAAGAAAGAGAGGAGAGAGAGAGCTCCGGTCAAGAAAGACCAAAGGAAATCAAGATGAAAAAATGGTCTACCCCTTAGGAACAAAGGGCATGTACCCCTTAGCATCAAGACGCTCTCCGCCCTTTTTTCTTTCAATTTTTGGTTTTATTCCTTTTTTTTCTTATATTTTTTCTTCCTAACTGGTAATCACAACTTCACAAATATTTTCTTATTTTGCTCATGTTTTTTTTCATAATGGTCCCAATTTTAAAAAATGACCCTTACTTAAAAACAATTACTTAAAAACAATGGGCTCTTTCCCTCCCCAATTGAAGAAAAAGTTGTCAATTCAAGAAAAAGTTCTTACAAATTTAAGATTCTCTTCAATTCTCTCTTTGCTATGCAAGGGCATTTCATTGAGAATCAAAATAAATCAAATCGACACCCTTTGATTGGTTGCTAACATAAATATTACTTCAAGTTGCTTCAAGTTACAATTCTCATATATTCCTTTTATTTTGTTGATAATCTTGTAGTGCTCACCCATATTCATGAAATTGTATTTTGAAAGTATTGTATTAGTATTATTTCGACTATTATAGGATTTCTATGTTGTTTTCGTATTATTTTGACTATTATTTTGTATTTGAGGATTTTCTATGTGTTATCTAATCAATTTCTATTCCTACAAATAGAATTTTATTATGTTATGAAAGGGATTTGTGTTGTAGAAATAGAAATTTTGGCGCCCATCTTATTCCACAAAAAAAAAAGACTACTCATAATTTTTTGATAAAAAAAAAGGCATGCTTCCTGAAATTTTTTTTATTCCTAATCAAATAGAATTGCATATGAAAAAAAGGCAAGTATACAAAATTCGGACCTAGAAATTGAGTTTTATCCCAAGTAAGGGAATGTAGAACATTGGGTACGGCATAGCAAAAGACAAGTTTTAGTAATGAAAATAAATTCATAAAATAATTAATAATTATTAGGGAGAAAATTTAGTTTACTTAGAAAAAAACAAAGTTGAGTTTTATCCCAAGTGAGCTCTAGGGTACGGCATAGCTTGGCAAAAGACACGTTTAGTAATGAAAATAAATTCATAAAATAATTAATAATTATTAAGAAGAGAATTTTTGAGTTTTATCCTAATTGAGCTCTACGAATGTAGAACATTGGGTATGGCATAGGTTGGCAAAAGACATGTTTAGTAATGAAAATAAATTCATAAAATAAATTCATAAAATAATTAATAATTATTAGGAGAGAATTAGTTTACTTAAAAAAAAAAAAAAAAAAACTTGAGTGTAGAACATGGCATAGCTTGTCCAAAGACATGTTTAGTAATGAAAATAAATTCATAAGATAAATTCATAAAATAATTAATAATTATTAGGGAGAGAATTTAGTTTACTTAGAAAAAAAACAAACTTGAGTTTTATCCCAAAATTTATCATGAAAGTGTAATTGAATTTTAAAACTTTCATAAGTGCTATTAAATCTTAAAATTTGTGAAATTGTTATAACCATTAATTCTATCCAACTTGACTGACGAAAAATATTTACATTGCTTTTTTTTTCTCTATCTTATGTCACATTTTTTGTCGGAATATGCTGAATATCATTACTAGCCCATAAAATGGCCACCATTAGTTGGTAAGTCTAAACATAATATTGAAAATAAAGGGTGAGGAGGAAAATAAACCCAATTGCTAGGAAGAGAGTTGATGCGATGAGCTTTTGCAACCCAATCCGCCGCCTTGTTGGATTCCCACGGCACGTAGAAGACAGAGACGCCACCGATCTGGGCTATAAGTTGTGTGCAACTTGCTATAATGGATTGGGCCTACCAAGGGGGCTCTTCTCGGCCCAATAAGCATTCAACAAGGGATAAGCTATCTGAACATAAGTGCACCTGTAGATTAGTTGCGGCGAAGGTTTCGTGCGGGTGTTCTGTTCGTGCATAGCTTTCTTTTCGACTTTCCCTTAGCCACAGCAAAGCTTCTCAAACAACTAGGGTTTCGGCAACCCATGTGGATGGGGCCAAGATCTACTTCATGAATCCAATGATGAGGAGGCCCTGCGTTCCGGCAGACACCCGTGACCGATCCCTCCATTTTTTAGTTGCACCATGAGGCGTCGACATTCACCCTTAGCATGTGTGGGTCAGGTGGGTTCCATTTTTGTCTGCCGTTATGATCTGCTTGCTTTCAATTTTCTCCATTTTTCCCTTTAGCTGTCCATTTCATCCATAGATCTGCTATTGTACAAGCTTCTTCTTGGGTGCTGATCAAGTTGGGCTCTTTTCCTTGGAAAATCGCATAGTTACGGGTCTTCCAAATCTGCCATAGGAGAGTAGCAAAGAGGATGTGGCTAAGACAATGTTGTTTTGATTTGAATTTGATTTTTTTAAAACAAATTTAGTTTAGCTTATATTTAATAAAAAGCAAAATTTAAAAAGAAAACAAAAAAGGAAAACTCATGCAAGGGCTGCAATGCCACCCCAACCGATGATGAATAGGGGATGGATGACGTGTAGACCCCTGGAGTGTCATAACTTTGCACAAAGGGACACTTAAGTGCCATAACTTACGAAATGTACACTTAAGTGCCAAAATCGGAGTAAAAGAGATTACTTGAGTGCCAATCCGGCCAAAGTCTGGCCAAAATCGGCATTTTTCTAGCGAACGGAGCCCAAAATGACGCCGTTTTGCATGCCGACATGGCCAAATAATGCAAAAATGGCGTCGTTTTGGGCTGACGTGGTAAAACAATAATAAAAAATAAAATAAATTAAATTAAGTTAAAATATTAAAAATTTAATATTTTAAAATTTTAAAAATTAAAAAATTAAAAAAAAAAAAAAAAAAAAAAAAAAAAAAAAGGAAAGTGGGGAGGCGGTGAGGGCCTCGCCGCTGCCACGAAGGGCTAGTGACGGTGAGGAAGGGTTAGGCCGGGGTCGCAACCCTTGCCCGGATCTAGCGAGGGCTCGGCGACCCTCGCCTTCTGCTCGGGCCAAGTGTCGCCCGCTCGGGGGTCGCCTCGCGGGTGGCGGCCCTTGTTCCGCCGCCGACCCTCGCCGGATCTGGGCAAGGGTCGCGAGCCCTCGTTGCGGCCACAGATTTGGGGAGGGTCGCGGCTCGTCGCATCCGGCGAGGGCCGCCGACCCTCCCCGGATCTGGGTGAGGGCTTGCGAGCCCTCATTGCTAGTCGGCCGGGGTTGCCGGCCCTCGGCCGGGCTCGGCAACCTCGGCCAACCCTCCCCCGCCATCACCGGCCCTTCCCGACAGCGACGGGCGGGCGGCGACGGTTGGCCGATCCTCACCCGCCTCCCCCTTTATTTTTTTTTTTTAAATTTTTTAAAATTTTAAATTATTATTATTTTAATATTTTAACTAAATTTTTTAATTATTTTTTACCACGTTAGCTCAAAATAACGCCGTTTTTGCATTATTTGGTCACGTCGGCGTGCAAAACGGCGTCGTTTTGGGCGCACTTCACCGAAAAAATACCACGTCGGCGTTTTGGTTGAACTTTGGTCGGAGTGGCACTTAAGTATTCCGTTTTTCTTCGAATGTGGCACTTAAGTGTACATTTCGTAAATTATGGCACTTAAGTGTCCATTTGTGCAAAATTATGGCACTCGAAGCGTTCTTTTGCCAGGGATGGATGGCGGGGGTCACCAAGCGTTGGTACGGATGGTGGGCTGACAGTGGCGAGGTTGCAAGCCCCCTCATATGAGTTTTCCTTCTTCCTTTTCTTCCCCCTTCTTTTGTATTTTTAAAGTTTTCTTAAAGTTAAATAAAACTTATATTAAAAATCATATTTGAATCAAAATAATGTAATTTTAGCTTTATATGTCATGTTTTAGCCACATCATCATCACGTGGGAGAGCAAGAATGATAATAAAAAAAGGTCACATCAACATTTTTAATTAATTAAGTGGATAAAGTTAACCGAATGACTTGATTGTACAAATTTACAAGTTTTATGACATTTTTCAAAATTTTAGGATTCGATTACATTTTCACAATAAGTTTTAAAATTTCCAATGCATTTATCCCTAATCTTTATTGAATAGAAAATAAGAAAATATTTAGTAAATTTTAAAGAGGAAAACTATTTGTTTGAGGGCATAATAATTAAGTTATATATTATTGACTTACTTTTTTTCACTGAAAATTTCATGACAAAGGAAAACATTTTTAAGAAAATTAATTTCAAGGAAAATGATGAGTTTTCATTACTTTGGTGTTTTAGAAAAAATAACTTCCTTCTTGCCAAAAGAAAAAGTCATTTTCCCACAATTTAAGTTTGGTATTTTTAATTCATGGAAAATATTTTCCGTAAATTGAATAGTTTTTTGTTGTCCAAACGCCAAAAAAATTTGAACATTTTTCCGAAAACGATTCTTCTTTAAACAAATGGATCCTTGTGTAATAAGACTTTGTTTTCCATAGCCACAATTATTGTACTGGCGCTGCGATGAATACACCATAAACAAAGCATAGAGCAGAGACTTGTCACTTCCGGAATGCTTTAATCTACTTTGAAGTAAAGGATATACTTTTTAGTTTTGGGCTTATTCTTTGCTTATCCAAACAAGGTAAGGACATGGTCTTTACACGTAGTGGGATATAAAAAAGGGGAAAGAATAGAAATAAAGTATAGAAATTACACATTCTCCTTGTTAGAATAAAATGAAATCCAATACAAGTAATGAAGTTTCTCAAATATCATGAATTATTGAATCCGTGCTTCAACACATTTCCGTGATTATTTCATTATTACAAAAGTGCCATCCTAATTTGAGCAAATTGATTTACTCATTGGGAGCAAACGAGAATAATTAATTGACATCGTTTGAGTATATATAAAATCTTTCAAGATAGGTGAGTCGGATCTTATTGAGAAAATAGAGTCCTGTTTTCTCTAAATTGTGATTCAGCTTCACCTTACCATACTTAGTTGCATAAATTTCACACCATTCGTTAAAATTCGATTAACATTGACTTGGACTCTAATCTTGCTTAAATTAGTAATCGACTTTATCTTTGTTTCGACCGTTATAGAGGTGAAAGTGAATAAATCTATAATTGATATTGCAATGTGGGGGTCGAGAATTTGGATAAAATTTGTATTCCAATTACAGAGGATTACCGACAATGGCTAGATTCTTGGAAAAATTACCTAATTTGTGCAAGTAAATTTTAGGACAATGTCTTCTTTTACGTGGAACTTTCCAATCTTCTCCTCCTCCTCCTCCTCGTTCGGTGGAGATTGGGCCTGGTTCGGGCCTGTGGTTGACTTGACTTTGGCCTCTTTATTTTGCCTCTGTGCTTGTACATTACGAGACAAAAACTACATTGGGTAAGAATGGGCTATTATCCTATGCTGCGCGGCCGGGACTGCGAAGGCTCGTTTAGAATGTAGTTTGGACGGCCAGATTGTGACGGAGCAACGTAAGCCGTCCGATGAACGGGAAGGACCCACTGATTGGTTAAAGCCGGTGGTCACGGAAAAGGCGACATCGAAACGTACGCATTGCCGAGAAACTTTTGCATAAATTGTATAAGGTTCGAACTTTTCTTGTGAGATTCAAATTTCACAAAATTAAAACGCGTGACAGCTAATACGGAAATTCACGAATCCGTCCTCGATGGATTATTTATAAAATAGCTAGTTGAGAATATTTTCAATAGTTTGAAAAAAAGTAGATATCGCGATCTATCAAGGGGAGTGGCGTCCTCTTTATTTGTTAATTTTATGTAGATAATTTGATTAGACAACTTTTCAAATAAAAAAAAAGAATTAATATTAAAAAAAAAAAAATCACAAATTGATATATTAAAAAATAAGACTAAATTTTTTAATACAAAATATTTCAAATTGGTACGTTGATGAAATTTAAGATTAATTTTTTGACTATACGATTTACCATTTATTAATTTTGTCAAATTGAATTAATATCACGAAAAATTACAACTTGATAAAATTTCAAATCGATATACTTGCAACTCTCATATGTCATGGTAAAAATTTCATAGAATAAATTTACCGCGAGTATATGAATATCACGAAAAATCACAACTTTGTAAAATTCCACATCGATATAGTTGCGATTGTCATGTGTCATGATAAAATTTCACCGAAATTGATAAAGAGTAAATTTACGATAAATGTATTAATATGAAATTTTGTATTAATTTAGGATTTTTCCGACTCTTTATAAAATAATTAATCGGGAATGCCCTCGACCCAAAAAAGGGGAATACCATCCCGTGACCCATCAAAGGTCAAGTGGTCTTCTTTACTCGTTACAATTATATTTAGATAATTCGGGCAGACGCTTCTCGAACCGGAAAGAGCAAAAGGGCGCATCCGGCGCATCAGCAAACCGATCACCTTTACCCGTATTATACACTCGCTCCCGTTCCGGCGACGTACGTACACGGAGACGACGGGGGCGGGGCGGAGTCAATGGTCAACTACGGTGGAGGAGGAGGGAAGATTCCTTCGGTTTTCTCCCCTATTTCCCACCCCCTTTTCCCCCTCTCTCCCCAGAGAAGAAGTGTCTAGAATTCCTGCTTTTTTTTCCCGTCCGTCCCTCCCTCCCGTCAGTCAAAAAAGACTCAATTATTAATCGTCCTTCCTTTTAAATCGAGCCACCCACGCTCTCGCACTCGCACTCTCGCCCTTCCTTACTTGCTATTCTTCTTCTTCTTCTTCGTCTTCGTCCTCTTCTCGGTTGACTCCGCGACGACCCGGCTACCGGAGGCTCCCTCGCGACCGGCGGAATGGCGACGAATCTCGCGGAGAAGGCGAAGACCGCGTTCCTCGACGACGACTTCGAAGGTGCCGTCGAGTTCCTCTCCCAGGCCATCTACTCCAACCCCAAGAACGCCGATCTGTACGCCGACCGCGCCCAGGCCCACATCAAGCTCGGCAGCTTCACCGGTGAGTCCCCCGGTGGGGGAGGGGGTTTCGATCCCCTGTTTTTCCTCGATCGTCTCGGCTTCCGTCGGTCCTTCGAGGCCTGCTGGGCCGTACGCGGTAGGCGAGGCGGAGGAGGGGCCGCTCCCTCGCCGCCGGCCCTTCCTCCGCCTCGCGATCTCGGGGAGTGTTTCGTCGAGTAGCTCCGTTTGTGGTGCTTGCTTTTCGTGACGATGGCGTCGAATTGAACTCTTGCGTGTTTTTTGCCGGGAAAAAGCGGTTTTTTTGAGTTTGGCCTGCTTTTCTTGCCCGCTTGTATTTTGCACGTTCGTCGTCGACCCGCTCGTTAACCCCGGAAGAGGGAAAAGAACCGAAAAAAGTATTGGGTCTGCTTTGGGGAGGCGAGCTTTACTAGCATTGCTGTCCAGTTTGGATGATCTCAATGCTGCTTCTTTGTGACTTTAGACCCGAGAAAATGTTTTTCCTTTGGTAGGAACGCTACGGATGGATTTCGGATCTTTTCGTCGCCGTTTTGGAACGGAAGTGGTTTCTGCTTTCTTGATGGAGATGTTCTTTTGCAATTGCCCTGGATGACGTGCTTCTGATTAACGTTTATGCTGTGTTTTGTTTTTCATCAGAGGCCGTTTCCGATGCGAATAAGGCGATCGAATTGGATCCCACGATGGTCAAGGCATACCTGCGGAAAGGGTGAGTAAGCTTCTTCGCCCGACCGAGCTGGAATGTTGTCTCTTTTACTCGGTCTATTTAGTCAGAAAGTTTTACACTTTCCTTTTCTCGTATCTGAAGTTTGTGCAGTCGATCATTTGATGATGCTATTTTAGGTGTTTCTGCTTCTTTTTACGTAGCTTTAACGATGACTCGTGTGTTTGTTTGATAACCCTTAATGCAATTGCACTGTTGATATTGATCCACTATAAATTGGATGGAATATGATTGCTCGCTTGCATTCGCTGATCTAGGATTATTTACTTCCATTTCTAGATATTGCTTTGGAGGCATTCAATGAATACTCCTGAGTGTGTATATACAGATTTCTTTTGATCTAGTACTTCTATGGAGTATTAACCCTAGTCCCCACATGTTTCATTTGTACTATTTGTTTCCAGTTCTGCCTGTATGAAGCTTGAAGAATATCACACTGCCAAGGCAGCTCTTGAAAAGGGTGCTTCTCTGTCAGAAGATGATTCGAGATTCGCCAAGCTAATTGAGGAATGCAAGAAGCACCTTGCAGGTTTGCACTTGTGACAGCCTCTAGTAATCAAAATAAGGTTTCTCTGATTGAGTGACTGTTCAAAACTTGTCTATACGTTGTGGTCATCGTGTTGGCATGCTGGTCTTTGCCTCCTCCAATGCAGCTTGTTGGTTATTTCTAACATCGCTCTAACACCCCCCAAAAAAAAAAAAAAAAAAAAAAAAAAAAGAAAAAAAGAGACTGCGATCGTCTCCGTCTTCAGTGTTTTGTTATGAGTTTTTAGCCTTTTTTTTTTTTTTTTATCATAAGCACATTGACCTCATGAGGGCTTAAATCTTTGCTGAATTATTGGAGACTTGAATTATGGAAATGTACTGGAAATAGTTTTTACTGAATCCTGAAAATAGGAGCTTCTACGGGTTTGAGGATTCTCTAATTCTTTTTATTTTTATTTTGCTTTGGGAGAATGGAAGTGGTGAGTAATGCATGGTCTGGCTCCCTATCATCTCCTTTAGGACCAAATCAGCTTTACCTTCCTATCTCTTTGAGCTAAGTCTAGACTCCAGCATAGCGAGATGGATATCATAGCACCTTCTTACATGGCTCTAATCTTCTTATAAGAATGCTCAGAAAGTTGTGTGTCCCTGTTATATGGAAATTTTTTTGGTGAGAATTACTTTTTTGGAACTTCATGAGAGTTCCTAAAGATGCAGAGAATTCCTAAAGATGTGTACTGTTGTACTCATAAACAGACTCTGTCATGGTGACACCTATGTCAATTTTTTTGGGGTCTCATGGTTGTCTTGACTGAGAAAGTTGAAGAACAGCATAAAATGTTAATTTAAACAACACCGTGCTGGTTGTTAACCAGGTCAACAGAAGAATCGGTAAAGATATGAGACGACTTTTTTTCATTATAATGTGCATGACTTGTTAACATTTGCACATATTTAATTAGTTAATTTTCTGCCTTTATAGTCTTAGAATCAGAATCAGGCTGTTGCCCCTGTTTTAGCATCATTCTTGGATTTTGTGAATATTTTTCTCTGTGCTGTGTGTTGCGTTGGCTTGCATGCTGCCCTTATTGTCTATCTTGTCCTTGTCTATGCATTTTAATATTTATTGTCCAAGATTTGTTGTAGGTGCAAGCTAGCTTACTGGGTGAAGTTTGCTTATATTCTTGAATTTTGATTTTTGGTGCTTCCACAGAGGACATAACTGATCAGAAGGCACATGATGGTGCCCCACCTTCCTCTGAAACTGCCCTGCCATCTGAACAAATTGCTGAAGCAGATGAAGAAATTCAGGAAGAGCATGGAACGGTACAGCAGACTAATGCAGTCGAACCAGTCAAGCCCAAATTCAGGTTCTTGCAATATTACCTATGATGTCTACGTACAACCTGGCTTTGCACCATGATTATTGAGTGCACATGGCCAATTGTGAAGTTTCTCATTGTTAGTTGAAAGTCAAGATATTCTCCTGGTTTTGGTCATTGATGTGCGGATTCGAAGCTTGCATGCGAACATAAAGAAGAATCAAGTTAGTTGCTGTGACCCTACTACACAAATCTTGAAAATAATAAATTCAAGATGATGATCAGCTATCTTTCAAACTTGGATAACTAGTAAACTTAGACTAGAAATTGGAGTTGATTTAAAGCTTTTCTCCTTGCAAATGTGGTCTTCTTGTTGTTGTCTGTAAGTACCTGTTCCTCATCATCGTGTGGCAGTTTACATGATATAAGTTTGTCAATATTTAGTGTAGCTTTTCATAGTTCATTTTCCAAAAAGTGCTTTTCCAGTCACATGACGGGACAATTCATTGTTCAACAGACATGAATTTTATCAGAAACCTGAGGAAGTTGTTGTGACAATATTTGCAAAGGGTGTTGCGCCAGAGGATGCACACGTTGAGTTTGGTGAACAAATTGTATGTTTCATCTCACAAAGAATTCTTTTACTGGAAGTAGAATGTATTTTTCCTTTTGCCATTTTTTTTATTATGTAGATGACATGAGGGAATATAATTATCTTGTAGTTAAGTGTGAAGATCAATGTGCCCAGTGAAGACGCATATTACTTTCAACCTAGATTGTTTCAGAAGGTACTGCGAAGAGCTCCTTTCGATTTCTAATTAAAATGCAGCTCATTTTCTTATTTTGCATATGATTTAACCATGTGACAATAATTCGTTTTAGGCTTCTGTTGCGATAGTGCTTGTCGTAACACTTGCTTTTGATTTGATTGGCTAATTGCCCTTAGGCGAAGCTTTTGCAAGTGCATAGTCTGCTCTTTTGTTTGGGGATATCCTCAGGAATATTTGCATCAGATTTTCTCTTCTGAACCCGCTCCCTTGGTTCAGTCTCCATATGGAAATGAATTCGATTTTTTTTTTACTTGTCTTTCTATTGTGAAAAAACTAAGCTTTGGCTTGCTGAAATTTTGCTTCTACTTCATTGTAACTACTGTTGGATGTTTTATATGATCCAAATCAGGTAGTACCTGAAAAGTGTAGATACCAAATATTATCAACTAAAATTGAGATCCGTCTTGCAAAAGCTGAAGCAATCCAATGGAAGTCTCTTGAATATAGCAAAGAAGCTACAGTTCCACAGAAAGTTATTGTGCCATCAGGTAGGTGCCTTTCTTAATTTGTTAGCTAACCCAAATTTAACTGTTGTCTGATGTTTTTGTTGAATGAGAGAAACCATCGACTTTTCTGGTTAGTTTTTTCCCCCCCTGGCTAGCGAATCAGCTATTTTTTCCTTTCTTATTTTTTTGCAGTTGGACCAGCCGGACCAGCCAGACCTGCATATCCATCTTCGAAAAATAAAGTTGCAGACTGGGACAAGCTGGAAGCCCAAGTCAAGGCGGAAGTACTGGACACTGCTAATGATTTCTTAATGTCCATGGCAGTTTTTATTCTTTGTTTGCTTTATCCAATGTCTTAACTGCATTATTGCATAATTTTAGGAGAAGGATGAGAAGCTTGATGGTGATGCAGCTTTGAACAAGCTTTTCCGAGATATATTCTCGAATGCAGATGAAGATGCAAGAAGGGCTATGACAAAATCATTTGTAAGAGCATTACTTCTCTGCTGCATCTCAGAAGTCATGCGAATTAGTACATTTTATAATTACTTTACAACTGCTCTATCACCCTCCATGGTCTCTGGAGACATCCAATAATATTTCTCAACCTCCATTTCTTCAGGAGCCTCTCTCTCTAGCCTGATCTGAAACTTTATCCTTTACTGGGTCCTGCCGTTTTCTCATTTTTCTCTCGTGCTTGCAATATTTCCAGAGACTCTAGATCTTTAATTTACTTTCTGCATGTTAGCTCCTCAAATATGCTCTTCTTACTGGGTGCATTTACCTTAATTTGCATTTTGAAATTGTGTTGGTTAAGCAGATGATAAGCGTCTTGTCAGACTTCAGACTTATTATTGTCGAGCTCCACAGCATTCAATCCTGTGTTATTAGGTGTTCCATGAAAACGACTATACTTTTGCTTAATATCTCGACCATTTATGTAGGTGGAGTCTAATGGGACAGTCCTCTCTACAAACTGGAAGGAAGTGGGTGCGAAGAAGGTCGAAGGTAGCCCTCCTGACGGAATGGAGCTGAAGAAATGGGAATACTAGCTCAGCTGTGGTGGATCACCTGTATCTTTTGCTGGAACTTGATGCCCGAGAACATCTCCCTCATTCAATATTGTCCCTCCATGTCCATAACGGTATCTTTCGGGCTTTGGGTTACTTCTTTGGTAGTGGATCTATGAACGCTAGTAATGCGCTGTTGGCAGTTTGTTTGTTGTTTTTGGCAGTGAGGGGTCTGTATCTTTACGTGAACATCCTAAGAATATTTGGCAGTTCCTATCACTTTGTCCTTGGTGAATTGTATAGAATTAGTTTGCTTTTCGTGTCAGCGTGAAGAAGCCGAGGCAGACTCTTTGGTAATATTCAGTTGTGAAATGCAATGGGACGATCTTTCTGTTTCTATAAATAAGTCATCAAGGAAGGAAGTAGCGCAATAGTCCACTGTATGCACCCTAGCCAGCGGAAGCACGGGCCCGGTGGCCTCAGTGGCTTCTTCCCACGAATGTGCAGCTGAAAATTAAGATTTGTATCGGTGACGGTTACTGTTGGAGAAATAATTCCTAGCCAGGAGACGACTCGATTATGCGTTTTTGCTTAAAATGGTAAGTATCATGGGAAACAAATACAGTTGATGTTTTTATATAGAAATGATATTTTAGGGTATTAGCTGAGACAAATCCGTCGGTGGTTGTCCCAAAAAACAGACTGAATTTTCTCTACCGGCGCGGGGGGTCGGTGGTGGGGTGGTGTTGAATACTGAGTGATTGGGAAGGTCCATGGAATAGAGGATCGCCACTGTCTTGCAGCTGGTCATCGACCCATATAGCATAAAGAGGTCGTGTTTGAATAGCTTATTCATTCAAAGACGACTTACAACTTTGTCACGTTACTTACTACGCCATTTGCATCGGTCGATCGATTTTAGGCTCTTGAATTATGTCATAACACTAAAAAGTAAAACGAGTTTACTTGAGTCACGTTTGCTGATCTCACAATGGATGTGTCAAATGAGGTCATTCCTTTTCTCGAAAGGAAATTCTCAAATCTTAAGTTGGGGGACCTTTCTAGTCTATCAAATATATAATGTTGTGCAGTTAATTAAGGAAGTTTGATTGTCGTAGGCTGCGCAAGGAAAGTTGTCTCTCCAAGACGTTTTTATCAAGTCCTGTTCCATTGACCCAGTAAATGCCCAGCAGAAGCTTCCTCATGAAATTTGCCAAAGAAAGGCCGGGTCTTCTTGTCCGCACTTCAATTAATTTTCCCCTATATGTTCACTTCACGCTCCCAAAGCATAAAGACATCGAAACTCGACGTATTCATCTTCAACCCTTCCCTTGTTTCTCGTCTAAGAAACTTGTGAAACAATCGCACAGGACCCATTTTCGTAGCACCGATGGCGGGTGGCGGAAACAACACGAAATGCCTCGCCAACATGGCGGCCATTGTGATCTTGCAAGCTGCCATCATCTTGATCTTGGCCCTCACCGTGATGCGCGTGCGCGGCCTCTCTGATTGGAGAGCTTCAGCACCAGCAACGACACTTCTTCTCTTTCCTTCAACATGAGGCTCACCGCAGAAGTCACCATCAAGAACACCAACTTTGGCGGCTTCGAGTATGGGAACGGCACGATGAGCCTCGCGTACAACGGCACGGTGGTTGGAGACGCTGCTATTGCAAAGGGAGGCCAGGGACACCGCGAAGTTCAACATGACGGTTGACGTGACATCGAGCAGGCTCACGTGTTGGTAGTTTGTTTATAAAACAAATGAAGAGAAAAGATGCATTTGACTTTAGTACTAACCGGCGACAATTATTTTTATTTATTGAAAATTTTTATTTCTATAAAAATTAACTATAAATCTTGTTAAAATAATGCGATTATTCATGAAAAGTTACATTTATTTTTTTTTTTTATTTATTTAATTCCGAATTTTTATGTCTTTTCAACATAACTTTTAAGACGTATTTATTCATTTTGTAACATTTCCCAAAAGTTTGCCTTTGTTCTTTTTTGCAACCTTTTGAAGAGTTGTCTCTATTTGAAAGATAAAAATAAGTATATTTGTTTTGAGATCAAATTAACTTATTCTTTCATTTTCTTTTGAAAAAAAAAACTACAATCATTATTTCCAATTGTTTCCCATGAGAGGTTTTAGAGAAATACTAGAATTGCTATCTAGTATTCTCATTTGAGACTTTGTTGTATCCTGAAGGTAATTTGCCGGTGACCATTAGCAACATTGTGGAGTAAATAAATTCTTAAAAAAAGTGATATTACGCCTCAAAGTCCGACTTAATTACTTTAAAGATTCGACTTCATTTTTCTACCCAATTCAAACCCATATTTTCCCAACAATTTTAAGGATTTATTTTGCATCAATGGAGTTAGAGTCAATCACCATTAACTCCTGAAATTGTGCTGCCAGACCTCTATTCATGCAAGGTTGCACTCGCCTTTTTGTAGTGAAGGGCCTCTATGCCTGTCCATCACATGCACTTCTTATATACAATGATAGTTGTCATAAAAACAAGGCAGAGAAGCAATTGGCCGTGGTGCCAAGAACGTTCCACTTTTATCTGTAGTGAGATTTAGCGACAAACTATGTCCATGATCTGTCTTGGAATCCTTGAAGAGAATATGGTGGAGAAGCATATTGGAGAGATTCAACGCTACTATGGTTCAAATGCAAGGGTCAATAACTTTGCTTGACAATACGTTCATAAACTTGGGATGATCATCAGAAGATCCACTCATGAGTTGGATCTAGATGATCAAGTTAGTATCCGGATGCGGATTGAATGAAATATGAAATCCATATTCTTCTATCAAACACTTTAGAAACAGATGCTTCATCTTGGGCATTCAAACAGTAAGACAATTGCAACAAATGATTCTTTTTGGGCACCGTAGTCTCATAGCAGCAGATTCGACCTTTGGTATAAAAGAGATGAGTAAGCGAGCCACGGCACATGATATTGTTTCATAGGAGTGACTCCAAGACGGTTGTGGCATCGAGGACGATGGTTTAGATAGCGATGCCAATATGGTGTATAAAATCGTCATAGATCATTCTTTTGCATATTATGACATGGAGAAAGCCTTGGACTAGACTTGGCATTGGCTTGACCACTGATTTAGTTGTTGGTGTACTTCACAGGCTTCGATATGAGGAGATAAGTGAGTCTATCCATTCTAAATAGTAATGCAGACATTTAATGCTCTGGTTATTCTTTTGCAGCGAAAAGGACTCGTTGCTTGGGAATTGGTAATTCTTCAAAAAGACAGAGTTTACATGTCTTCCCTAGGAGAAGAAGGCACCAGTGCAGATAAGTATATTTATTTAAAATTCACTAAAGAATATGCTGTTTTAGTGTGTTTATACTTTGATAATATGCTTATTTTGGAAGTTATGTGAGTAGAATCATTGCGACTAAGAAGTGTCTAATTTTCATTTTCAAAATGAAAGATTTGGGTGAAGAAGATACTTTATTGGGTGTTAAAATTAAAAAATAGTGGGAGTTATTCTTTAAGCCAAAGTGATGACATGGAAAAGATGTGAAATAAATTTAAACATCTTGGCTTCAAAGAAATGTGTACTCCATTTGATTCAGTATTAAATTAAATTATAATACTGGTAGAGCAGAAGCACAATTTAAATATGCTAGTGCTATAAGGTCTTTAATGTATGCGATGCATTATACTAGACTTGATATTGCGCAAGTTGAGTAAGTATATTAGTAATCTGAGTATAGAACATTTGGGTTATCTTAAGAAGACTATAATTTGTGATTGTTCTATAATAACTATTCAATTGTATTGGAATTATACACTGATGTTAGTCGGATTACAAGTGTGGGAGATGAAACTTCTAGATGGATTTTCACATTACGTGAATGTGTTGTTTCTTGGGTAAGCAAGAAACAAATGTACATAACTTACTCGATGATAGAATCTAAATTCATTGCTTTAGCGACAACTGGGAACGAGGCCAAATGAATTAGGAATTTGTTGTCGAATATCAAATTATGGTTTAGTCCTATACCTCCTATTTTTATCCACTATGATAGTCAGATTACTTTGGCAAGAGCCTATAATAGCATTTATAATGCTAAATGGTAAATTTAGACATAGTAGTCTAGGCCATAAATACGTGAGGCAATTGATTAAAGATTGTTCCATAACAATTGTCTACATGAGGTCAAGTAACAATTTTGTCAATCCTTTGACAAAGGCTTTACCAAGAGACATGGTAATAATGACCTCACAACAAATGGGGCTAAAATCCTTTAATTAAAATCACCAATAATGGTAACCCGACATTTTTCTAGAACATCACTAGTTATAAGGTTTAATGAGTAAGAACAAGCTACTGAATGTGATTGTTTGATACTGACGTAGTTCCGATATAAGAAGTCAGTATCGTTTGTTACGTTTTGTAAATTGAATTGAATTCTTAATGAAGTATATTACAAATTTGTAATGTGTTAATAGTAATAGAAGCAAATTATAAATACTTCATCTATATGAGCTTAGAAGTGGTGCCGTTTCTTACAAAAGTTAAGATTGCTTTCTAGAAAACTTATGAAACATGATCAAACACAATGACATAATAGTGCAGAGTAATATAGAACTTCTCATTGAAACAAGAGGTTAGTGTATGTGTGGTATATTCAGTTTTATTATATAAAAGTACAAGTTTAAAGCCGAGCTACTTGTCACTTTGATAGAGTTTTGAAATACTTGCACTAAGTAAACGTTTAACTCGAAAGAGACATTTTTGTATGTATATTAATCTCATGGAAATTTTAGCTGTATATTTCTAACGTTTGATTTCTTATTTTTGTTTTATAAACAAAAGTGGAGGATTGTTGGTAGTTTGTTTATAAAACAAATGAAGAGGTGCCTTGTCCCATATCGAAAAGATGTAAGTGCGCACATGGACAAGATTTGTCACTAACCGACGACAATTATTTTTATTTATTGAAAATTCAGATTTATTTCTATAAAAATTAACTATAAATATTGTTGAAACAGTGGGACTGTTCACGAAAAGTTACGTTTATTTTTTATTTTTTATTTATTTAATTCCGAATTTATATGTCTTTTTAACATAACCTTTGAGATGTACTTGTTCATTTTGCAACCTTTCACGAAAGGTTGCCTTGCTCTTTTTTGCAACCTTTTGAAGAGTTGCCTCTATTTGAAAGATAAAGATAAGTACGTTTGTTTTAAGATCAAATTAACTTATTCTTTCATTTTTTTCGTTTTCTTTTGAAAAAAAAAAACTACAATCATTATTTCAATTGTTTCCCATGAAAAACCCTGGAGAAATATTTCAATTGCTATCTAGTATTTCATTTGAGATTTTATTGTATCCTGGAGGAAATTTACCGGTTATCATTAGCAACATTGTGGGGCAAATAAATCTTTAAAGAAAGTGATATTATGCCTCAAAGTCCGACTTGATTATCCTAAAGATCCGATTTCATTGTTCTATCTAATTTGAAGCCATATTTTCCCAACATCATAAGCACAGTGAGCCTTGGAATGGACATGAACTCAGGGTCCTAACGCTGAAGGGCGACACGAAGGTGAGAGGCAAAGTCAAGTTGCTGAAGGTGATGAAGAGGAAGAATAGCATCGTGATGGATTGTGCGTTGAGTGTGAATTTAGCCACTTGTGCCATGACTACTAAGTGCAAATGATGATATAGTGTTTGCAGACAATATTGGATTGTATATTTTACCTCGTGTATGGTTTTAGATTCCTTTATTGGTTGTACTATTGATTCTTTGTAGTGACATAAATGAGTTTTGCTTTGTTTAGGACGTTTGGCTGATGATGTTTCTTACGTGCTTTTAAGGTTGGATTTCCCATCTCTATCTTTGGTGCACTTGTATTAGATTCGTTACTGCCACGAAACTACCTAAGACCCTCTTCACATTTTATACTCCTACCACTTTGCATCTTGTATTTCTTTGTATCCTGGGTCAAGGATGTTGGCCGTCGAAACGGCTTCCCAAGATCAACATAGTTAAAAACTTGAACATCTTGAAGGAGAAAACAAAAATTTGTGTACTTGATTTGGAATCCATGATTTTAGAGCAAAACAATAGCAATCCAAGCCTTCGACGCTAAAGATCTTCTCCTTTATTGCCCTCAATATCCTAGCTTGATGAGACTGCCCCTTCTTTATGTGAGATAGTGGGTGTGTGTTTTAGAAAGGCGAAAAGTGAGGGTTAGAGGAGGGACCTTAGTCTATTTATAGAGTTTTAAACGGGCTTTCTCATCATGGGCTGAGCCCAACTCGGCCTATACAAACCAAGCCCATATTCGACTGTTAATAAAATTTATATCCAACCTTATTAGATCAACTTCGTAAAAATAGTAAATTACAATCCCAATTAATATAGCTCACATCAAGAAAAATATTACATTTTCTTACTTGGGCTATATTAACTGAGACTGTATTGTGTATGCACACCATTATGTTGATCTAGAGATAATTCTTAACAGTCAATCCGATCCATAAAGCCTCAAATACCGGATCATGGCAGTAACTGCATATACATACACAGAGCCTTCCATGATCACAAATGCTCTCAACTTTACTAATATGGAGTCAATATGATTGTGTGACAAATTGATAACACATCATAAAGAGTTATACCTTATGTGTTATTCCCTTTGTTGGTCACTATTCTCTTATCTTAAGTATCACAAAAAAATCGGATGTGCTATTAAAGAATATCTTTATGGTTCTAATGAACTCACATATGTTTTATCTTTATGGTTAACATTTTTTTATGTGTAATTGAGACATATGTATATGACTAACAATTGGATGCTCTTAGCCTTCACTCAAGGTTTACACAATACCTTGAGATTTTCTTTAGATATATGTACACAACTCAATAATAATTCATACAAAAGGAGTCGACATATATCAAAATGTTACAAAAAGTAACAAAATACAAATGTAAATTTTATTAGAGCAAATCTGAAACTGCTCCCACTAAACGACAATATCCAATGATTCTCCCAAGCCCATGTTCATGACATGTCGCTTAAATATACAAGGGTGTAGGCCTTTAGTCAGTGGATATGCCAACATATCGTCTATAGGAATATGCTCTACTACAATGTTATTGTTCTATACCATTTCCTTTATGGTTAAAAACTTGACCTCCATATGCTTAAATCCCTTCAGACTACTGTTGTTATTGACAAATAACACATCATAATTATTATCACAATATAATTGTATGGGTCTATCGATAAAATCAAATATGGTCAATTCTCTAATGAGATTCCAAAGTCAAATAACTTGAATAGCAGCTAAAAAGCATTCTATAAACTCTACTTGCATGATAGAGGATGATATAACTTTTTGTTTCTCGCCTTTTCACGATACTACACCTTCCGCTAACATGAAAATATATTTTGTTGTTGACTTTCTATCATCCTCACAACTAGTAAAGTCTACATCCAAATAAGCTAATGGTTGCAAATCATGGACATATCTATAAATCATCATATGATCTCTTGTTCTTTTTAAGTATCTCAAGACCTTTTTGGTAGCAATCCAGTGATTGTGTTATGGATTTGACTGATATCTATCCAGAAGTCTTGCATAAAGGCAATATCTGATCTGGTGCAAACTTGAGCATATATGATATTTTCAAGTGCACTAAAATAAGGTATATCCTTCAATTGGTTTTTCTCAAAATCTGATTGAAGATAATTTGAGAGAATTAACTTGTCACCCTTAGCAATAGGAACAGTTCCTGACTTGCAATGCTGCATATTGAATCTTTCCAAAATATGACTAACATATGCCCTTTGAGATAAACCTAACATATGGCTAGAACGATCCTTGTGGATCTCAATGCTAAGAACGAAGGATGCCTCACCAAGGTCTTTCATGTTAAAATTTGTCGATAACATTTGCTTTGTCTCATGCAATAATCCTATGTCGCTACTCGCAAGCAAAATGTCGTCTATATTAAGTATGAGAAAAATAAATTTCCTCTCACTAACCTTGCTGTAAATGTACAGATCTACTTTATTCTCGACAAAACCGAAAGAAGTGATGACATTATAAAACTTCAAGTACCATTGTCTAGAAATTTGTTTGAAACCATAAATAGCATTCTTCAATTTACATACGAACTTACCGAATCATTTGTCATAAAACCTTCGAGTTGCACCATATAGACTTCCTTATCAGGGTCTCCATTTAGAAAAGCAGTTTTAACGTCCCTCTGGTATAATTCCATATCAAAATGAGCTACCAATGCCATGACGACTAAAAGAGTCTTTGGAAGAAATTGGAGAAAATGTTGCTTCATAATCTATTCTTTCTCTTTGAGTGAAGTTCTTGGCTACTGACTTAGCTTTGAATTTCTCAATCTTTTCTTTAAAATCCATTTTAGTCTTATAAACACATTTACATCCTATGGGTTTACTACCTTCCGATAATTCAACAAGCTCCCAAACACCATTATGTATCATAGATTGCATTTGGTCTTTCATCACATCCAACCACAAATCTGATTGAGGACAATAAACATCATTTGTATAAGTCACTGGATCTACAATGCAGCTGATGTCGTAGTTGTGCTCTCTCAAATAAATTATATAGTTTGATGGTATAGCCGAATGCCTTTCTCTAGTTGATCTCTTAAGTTGGGCTATTGCAACCTCATTCTAAGTCTAAGGAACTTGAAGAACTTTATCTGGGGCCGTCTCATCAATAGGATTCTCAGTGTTAAATGGTTCATTTTGTGGCACAATAGGTTTCATAATCGTTCGCACATATAGGGAAAAAGACATAGCATATCTCATCATATTATCATCTTCACTAATCAGTGAGCAGCCATGCTCTTCGGCCACATCGAATTCCAGAAACTTCATCATTTATGATTCCACAATCCTTATGTCTCCACTGGATTATAAAACCAATATCCCTTCGAATAATCTGAGTAAGATACAAAGTAGCACTAAGTGGTTTTAGACTCTAACTTACCTAATGTTGGATTGTACAACCTCACTTCTGCAGGACATCTCCAGATCTTGAAATGATTCAAACTCGGTTTGCGTCTAGTCCATAACTCAAAAGGAGTTGATGTAATAGCTTTTGAAGAAACACAATCTAGTATATAAATTGTTGTTTTTAAAGCCTCATCCCATAAAAAGTCAGCCAGATTGGTGAGCTCCACAACATTCAATCCTGTGTTATTAGGCGTTCCATGAAAACAACTATACTTTTGCTCAATATCTCGACCATTTATGTAGGTCGAGTCTAATGGGATGGTCCTTTCTACAAACTGGAAGGAAGTGGGCGCAAAGAAGGTCGAAGGTAGCCCTCCCGACGGAATGAAGCTGAAGAAATGGGAATACTAGCTCAGCTGTGGTGGATCACCTGTATCTTTTGCTGGAACTTCATGCCTGTTGAATTTGCTTAACAAGGACATCTTCCTCATTCAATATTGTCACGTCATGTCTATAACTTCTCTTTCGGGCTGTGGGTTAGTTTCTTGGTAGTGGATCTATGAACGCTAGTAATGCGCTGTTGGCATTTTGTTTGTTGTTTTTGGCAGTGAGGAGTCTGTATCTTTACGTGAACATCCTCAGAATATTTGGCAGTTTCTATCACTTTTTTTTTATAGGTAAAGTCAGTTTCTATCACTTTGTCCTTGGTGAATTGTATAAAATTAGTTTGCTTTTCATGTCGGCATGATGAAGCCGAGGCAGACTCTTTGGTAATATTCAGTTGTGAAATGCAATGGCATGATCTTTCTGTTTGTATAAATAAGTCATCAAGGGAGGAAGTAGCGCAATAGTCCACTGTGTGCACCCCAGCCAGCGCAAGCATGGGGCCGGTGGCCTCAGCGGCTTCTTCCCACAAATATACAGCTGAAAATTAAGATATGGTATCGGTGACGGTTACTTTTGGAGAAACAATTCCTAGCCAGGAGACGACTCAATGATGCGTTTTTGCTTAAAATGGTAACTATCATGGGAAACAAATACAGTTGATGTTTTTATGCAGAAACGAAATTTTAGGGTAGTAGCTGAGACAAATGCCTCGGTGGTTGTCCCAAAAAACAGACTGAATTTGCTCTTGTGGGGTGAATACTGAGTGATTGGGAAGGTCCATGGAAGAGAGGATCGCCACTGTCTTGCAGCTTGTCATCGACCCATATAGCATAATGAGGTTGTGTCTGAACAGCTTATTCATTTACAGACGACTTACAACTTTGTCAGGTTACTTACCACGTCATTTTGTATCGGTCGGTCGATTTTAGACTCTTGAATTATGTCATAACACTAAAATGTAAGACTAGTTCGCTCGAGTCACGTTTGCCGATCTCAAAATGGACGTGTCAAACGACACTCTTTTTCTCGAAAGGAAATTCTCGAATCTTAAGTTGGCGAACCTCTCTAGTCTATCAAATATATAATGTTGTGCAGTTAATCAAGGAAGTTTGATTGTCGTATCTAATGGGCTGCGTGAGGAAAGTTGTCTCTCCAAGACGTGTTTTTATCCAGTCTTGTTCCATTGGCCCAGTCAATGCCCAGCAGAAGCTTCCTCATGAAATTTGTCAAAGAAAGGCGGGGTCTTCTTGTCCGCAGACCAATTAATTTTCCCCTAGATATATTCGTGTTCTTGTTCTTGTTGACTTCACGCTCCCAAAGCATAAACACATCGAAACTTGACGTATTCTTCTTCAACCCTTCCCTCGTTTCTCATCGAAGAAACTTGTGAAACAATCGCACGCGACCCATTTTCGTAGCACCGATGGCGGGTGGCGGAAACAACACGAAATGCCTCACCAACATGGCGGCCTTTTTGATCTTGCAAGCCGCCATCATCTTGATCTTGGCCTTCACCGTGATGCGCGTGCATGGCCCCAAACTCCGCCTTGGCATGGTGACGGTGGACAGCTTCAGCACCAGCAACGACACTTCTTCTCCTTCCTTCAACATGAGGCTCACCGCGGAAGTCACCATCAAGAACACCAACTTCGGCATCTTCAAGTACGGGAACGGCACTGATGAGCCTCGCGTACAACGGCACGGTGGTTGGAGACGTTGCTATTGCAAAGGTCGTGCCAAGGCCAGGGACACTGCGAAGTTCAACGTGACGGTTGATGTGATGTCGAGCCGGCTCACGAGCACAGCGAGCCTTGGAACTGACATGAACTCGGGGGTCTTGACACTGGGGGGCGATGCGAAGGTAAGAGGCAAAGTCGAGTTGCTGAAGGTGATGAAGAGGAAGAAGAGCGGCGTGATGGATTGTGCGTTGAGTGTTTCCAGACAGTATTGGATTGTATTTTTACCTCGTGTATATTGCATTGTAGTGACATAAAGGAGTTTTGCTTTGTTTTAGGACGTTTGGCTGATGATTTTTCTTACATGCTTTTGAGGTTAAATTTCCCGTCTCTATCTTTGGCGCACTTGCACTAGATTCGTTACTGCCACGAAAATACCAAAGACCCTCTTCCCGTTTTATACCTCTATCACTTTGCATCCTGCATTTCTTTGTATCCTGGATCAAGGAAAGTACAGGGTTGCCTTCGTCTGGAAAAGACCAACCTTCAAAATGTCTCACGAGACGGAGATGGCCCGGAGAAGAGAAGGGGCGAACAAGAGACACACGGAGGAGGCTACTGGCAGCTACTTCAGGGGGAGACGGTGGAGGGTTTTTGAGAGTTAAAAGATGTATATAGAAAGGTGGCAGGGAGATTTTGGAAGAGAAATGGCGATCTGATGAGTAAAATGGTGCGTTTGTTTATGTTCTTTTTTTTTGTCATGAACATAATTTTTGTTTTTCTTTTCGAAAAAAAAAAGAAATGCATTTGTTTATGTTTTTATTCTCGGGATTGTTTTTGTTTCGGGAACAAATTTGGAATAGAAATAAGAAACAAGAAAAACTTGTTTTTGTTCTCAGAAGATTTTTGAAAAATAATTTTTCTCTTTCCTATTTTTTTCTTCTTTTTCTTTTCTTCTTCTTTTTCTTTGGCCGGTTGGCGGCCTCGGCCATGGCCAGCGATCGGCCAAAAGGAAGAAAAAAAAAAAAAAGACAAAATAAAAAAATTAAATTAAAAAATAAAATATTAAAAAAAACAAAAAAATTATATAAGTTTACCAAACGTGTTTCTATTCTTTTTCTATTTCAAGAACATAAATTTTGTGCAATTACCAAACACGTTCAAAAATTTCCTAAATATAAATAATTTTTTATTTTCTGTTTTCTAGAACAATTTTTAAACAAAATGTTACCAAACGTATCCAAAGTCGGTCATGAGTTGGGTTGTAAAGTGAGGATAAAACCTGGTATCAAAGGAAAGGATGGCTTTTTTTTTTTTTTTTTTGGGTATTGGCCAATAGTGGATGCCTTGTCTCAATAATCACACGACACAAGCAGAAAAGATTAGAAATCCGTATGTGGATGGAAACAAAAGGCATTAGAATCCAAAGAATCTCAATCGATGGAAAAAGGAAGCCTTTTTTAATTCGGTTTAATCAGTACTTAAAGAGATAATCTGCACCATCCTCAAAGTCATAAGCCGATTCGCGTTCATGGCATCCATCGCTTTTTCTGCAGTAAAAGTTGGCACCTTGGCCGTGTCATCAAAAGCTTCATCGAAGAACAACCTTGATTTCGTTGTTCCTTCTTTTCTCCTTAAAAAAGCACCGTTCTTTTGGACACTTGCGAACTTTTGACCGACCAGAACATGCTCAGATCCACCTTATGTTCTTTCCTGAGTTAAGGATATAGTAAAAAAAGCATCTATGTAACCACGATTATATGACCAATCATATATCCCATTTCTTATTCTGTCCCCTAAAATTCTATTAGAACCTCTTTTAGAAAACGAATTTAGTAAGTTCAAATTTTGTAAAGATGAATAAATAGGCTTATATAAAAAAGACGCTATAAATATTTCGAAAAGCCTTTTAGGAACTTTGAATAGTTATTTGAACAACGAGGTATTATTACGTACTATCAATGCTAATATTGGCATGTTTGGGGCGATGGAAAGAAATAACTGATTTGTCCTTCTATTGTAGGTATCATTTTATTTTTTTCGTATAAAAAAGAATTCATAAATACTCATGGTAACCATTAGAGTCGACGAAATTAGTAATATTATCCGTGAATGACAGATAATCGTATCGATGAGGAAAATAAGAATCTCCACCGGATAAAAACATATTCAAAAAAAAGTCTGCACAGTACCCATGCGCATTTTTGAAAGATCTCTCCTAGAAATCTCACGTTGCGAACGGAAAATTAAAAAAAAAAAAAAAAAATAACCGAAGCTTCCGATGACAAGTTGATCGCTCGCCAGTCGCCACGACCAAGTCATCATTCGAGAAGCCCTCCCCGAAAGTCAGCATGACTTATCTGGGAGAGTCAAAACATCCCACCTCACTCAACGCGTTTGGCATCCGAAAGAGACGAAAGAAAACAACGGCAGAACATATTAAATATCATTCCCGATCTCTCCTTGTTGCATACACGTCTCCTAGGACGGACTTTTAAACACGCCCGAGTTCTCAATCCTAACGTACATAAATACCCCGCCAAAAGACCATCCACTCATTCAATTCGCAAGAAGCTCACGTTCAGAGAAAAGAGAAGCAGCATAAAACATCGCCAGAGAGAGATCTTCCGTAGATCATTCCTTGTTTTGCTCAGCTCGAAACCCTGATATGGAGAAGAACCAGCAGGTGGATCCTCTTGCGCCAACCGGTGGCCAATACCCTAGAAGTGACCAAGAGTCCTTGAGCAATAACACGGAACAAGAGAAGCGCCAGAAGAGGCTCAAGTGGGCTGCGTACATCGCCGCCTTCACCGTGTTTCAGGTTATCGTCATTCTCGTCTTCGTCCTCGTCATCATGAAGGTGCATACCCCGAAATTCCGCATCGGGACGCCCCGCCTCGCGTCCCAGGCAGCCGTTTCCGCTCAGTCTGACTCGTTTTTCAACGCGACCCTCGTCACACCCTTCAGGCTCAAGAACTCCAACTTCGGTCCTTACAAGTACGACTCCACCACCGTCTTATTTAAGTATGATGGTACCGTCGTGGGGCAGGTTGATGTCCCCAAGGGCAAGGCCAACTTCAAGTCCACAAAAAAGTTCGATCTCACGGTCACGGTGGACACCAACTCTTTGACCAACACTTCGAGGACGAGGCTCGGGGACGACTTGCTCGCCGGGAACGTGACGCTGACGAGCTCGGCAAATCTGAACGGTAAGGTCGAGTTGATGCTCATCTTCAAGAAGAAGAAGTCCACGAGCATGGATTGCACCATGGCGATAGTAGGAGAAACTGTTCAATCGGTGAATTGTGAATGATCATCCGTACAAGCTAAACTTTCTTTCTTTTTAGCCATTTCTTTACGGGCCTTGATTTTTAAGTTTGATCGATGATATGTTTGTACTATCTCTATGTAATAAATGCCATGTATTGGTTTTGATATGGATTGGCTTCTGTGCAACTTCAGTCAATGCTCCTTCGCCCGTTTTTGTCCCAACCTCTTTCTTTTTCCCCCATGAAATTCATCATAAGGAATAGCGATAGCGCGTCGCCGTGACATTAGATAATTATAAATGAAGGAATGAAGAAAGTTTCCGAACCGTTGAAATGTCGTTTCGTCGCGACATTCTCGCACCTCTCCACTGAGAAGTTATTCGGCGAGTGCTTGCGAGGAGGCGATCATCAAAACATGAAACGTGAATGGGTTCAAAGAAATGGTCAAAGAATCAACACTTTCAAATTATTAAATCCCCTGGGGAAAACGCCAATCTTGGCATCGAATTCAACGCGATGGGTCCAAAGTGACGGCGTTTGACGGAGAATGGCGATTGAGATTCTAGATGCGCTTAAACCATTTCTTGGTTGGTCCCAAATGCTATTCCACGTCACGCACTATCCCCACTTATTGAAGCATTGGATGCACGACACTTGTCAAAATATAATACAAAAATAGTTTTTTTTTTTTGGTAAGAGAAAAAATAGTTGATATAAAATAAAAAGAAAAAACAAACCCTAGCTTTCAAATCAAGATTTATCAAGCCTTCAGTAGGAGGGTGAGTTTGTGAGCAGTGAAAAACACGAGTAAGGAATTGTAAGGTCAATGAAGACTTTCGCGGAACCTAGCTGGGAATCAGAATGCATAACATGTAATGTAGCACATGCAGGACAGTTATGTCGCAACATAACATTATTTGAATATAGCCGCATGTTTAGAACACGCTCATAGTCATTGCATGACGGGGTCATAGCATGATCAGGCAGATCATTGAGGAAGAAATCATTTCATGTGATCCTTCTGTTAATAATAAATCAATTGAGAAAAATTAATTTGTAAATATCTCCGAAAAGATTGCCTAATCAGTTTTAAACATACCGTACGGATGTTAAATTTATTTTAAATTTCTCATTTTATCAATTTAGTTATAAACATTTACACGAGATTATAATGGGAAGAGAGTACGACATCCGAGCTCAACCATGCGTGGCAGGTCACGGGTTGGAGGATAGAGAGTGAGGGAGGGAGGAGAGAGGATGAGGGTGAGAGATTTGTTCATATGTGCTTAGGTCTTGGTGAAATGGACACACGTCACGATCTCGTGATGGAAGCAGACAGTGAGATTATGGATGGTTGCAGAGGATTCGCATCCGCCATAGATTATTAGCAGGATTATCCTCCTGAGTTTTATATAGACTACTTGATCAATCTTAATGATTTCGACTTTCGAGTATCTTATTTCTGTAGAGGATCCAAAAATTTTCCAAGTATAAACTACCTAACTGAAGTTTTCTAAGTAATGTCAAGGAAAAATTTTGATTTATAAATTAGTCTATGAAATAATATAACACATCATAAGGTATCTAAACAAAAGACTCACAAACAATAGAACAATTATGATTTGTTACATCACTTTATATATTAATAACAAAATCCCAAAACATTATTTACATTTCTTTTGAGCAAAAGGAAGATTATTAACTTCATTTTCTCCTATTCATAGTTTTTTTCTCTTCTTTTATATTGTTCATATGCATGTGAAATTTGTGTTAGAAAATTCTCAAATTGAAAAATTGGTGTACTATAGAGTAGTTAATATATCATAGTTGACCAAAAACTCATTAACTTTAACCTTTGAAGGAATGTGGGTCAAACTAGATGTATTGACAGGCTCATATTTAAGCTCTCTCCTAATGATCTTCCTAAGGAATGTATTGGATTTTTACTGCATGCTTCTAATAAATAGCATTAGAGCCAATGGTTACTTGGTGACCAATTTTCAATATGTATCAATGTTTGGTGAATATTTCAAAAAAAGAATCTTATGACCTACATAGTTTTTTAGCACCCTATGTGGTTCGATCTAGCGAAGGAACCAAAGGTAAAAGTGGGTGTTATGGTCTACCTTAATGGTTCGATTTGGAGAAAAAGATCGAGAATGAAGGTGGACGTCGTTGTTATTGCAGTTTTCTATAGGCAACAAATTGGAGATTCAAATTAAGACATGTTGATGCAGGGAATCCGAATTAAGGGAGAGCAGACCAATTCTCTCTCACCCTCACCCTCACCCTCATTTCATGATCATACGTGAAGAGGAGAAGGTCGAGATGAAGTTTGTTTTGTTAAAATCCCATATTGAAGGATTAATGTAGTGTGAAATAGTTAATTTATCGTGATGGACCTATGACACAGAGGAAGCAATGCTTGGAAATGATTCCAAAAGATAGTGTTTACTTTAAATAAAGGAGTGCAAATTATAATATCTTAGGCGCCTATTTATAGGAAAGTCACCATAAAAAATAACTAAATAACTGAAATCGAATAACAAAATTAAGGAAAATACATTGATAAAAGGAAACTAATCAAAACACAACTAGAAGATCTGCAAACCGCGTCTAAAATCTATGAGATCTCGGAAATCAACGGAAACGCGTGAATTAACTATTATAACCCATTTGTAATCTCGAAGATCACACAATCCTCTTTAATTTGTAAGACCGCATGCTCTTATGACGCTCCAATATTTCCATAAAGACATTTGCACGTTGTTCAACATCAACCTATTACTCATTGATTTAATTAGTTTAACTCACTGGTTTAATTAGTTTAAGTTTTTGAGTGAAATTGGATCTAATCGGATATGATGTTGGACTCGGGCTCTCTCTCGACGCCCAGACGAAAATATCAGGTGTCTACTGCACTCTCTCGGCACATGCAGCTGAGAAATCAAATTATGATGTGTTCGAGATGTTTTCTTATTCTTTCTTGTGTGGTAGCATCACATTATTTGAGATAATAATCATTCCAAATCAAGATTCATTAAGCCTTTCAAGAGGTTTAAGTTTGTGAGAAGTGCCCAAAAAAAGAAGAAGAAAAAAGCAAGCAAGAAACGACGGGGTCATGGGAACTTTCGCTGAAGCTAAGGTGGGAATCAGAACATATGATATGTCTGCACGTGTTGCACTTTATTTACATTGGTCAATTTGATTACCGACCCCCACTGGCATTTTCTACAACTTATTTTTATTACAGCACATGCAGGATATATACATATAAGTATATAGCAATACTAGCCGAATGTTTTGAACACGCTCGTTCTCATCGAAGGTTACGCCCTTGGTTAAATTATATGTATCCATGCTCTACCAAAAGGAAGTCATTTCAAATTTGACTCATTTTACGTGATTTTTCAATTTTTGATAGCTTAATTTAATCGATCGATTTCGAGAAATATCTTATGTAAACCCTTCGACTGGAGATCAGCTAGAAGCAAAAATGGGGCGGCAGCCTTGATCAGACAAAATCATTGAGGAAGAGGCCATTTCATGGATTCTTCCACAAATACTAAATTCGTCGAAAAGCACAATTCCTAACATATCTTTGCATTTTGACTTTTGAAATATCTTTTTTCTTTTAATGAATTACGTCGCATTTTCATTGTTTCTTCTTCTTTTTGTTGAAGTATGCCCACCTCTCTTTTTAATGAATCGAGACTACTATTTTTCAGGATCCATATAATTACAATGACTACTAGGAATGATCAAAAAGCACGGATAGTTAGTTAATTAACCAGCCACATAACAATTCAACTTGATTCATCGTAATTTTATAGTAACACGATACATTAGATTCTTGTGCAATACGAAATAAATCAAAGTAAAATAGCAAAAAAAGAGAAAAGAAGGAACTACGGAGTGGAGGTCGACGAGACTCTGCACATAAAGCAAGTTATTGAATAACCATGAACTTAAAAAATAAAAATAAAAATAACCATGAACTTTAACTTATGATGAAATGCGCCACTCACTCACGTGAGTCTTAGATGGGGCCCACCTCATCCGACGGTTCACACGAGACGCTTAGGACCGGGCACCGCTGGCGGGGGCTTTTTTCCAGCGCGTGGTGGCCACTTCGCGGGACCAGCTTTCCACGCCGGACGGCACGCCACATTCCACTTCCACCACCACGTGAGCCGGTAAAAATACACTAGCATTCTCCACCACCGCGTTTCGATTTTCAACGTGACCCGAAAAGGATAAAAGAAAAAGAAAGTGACGAATACCTTAATCCCATCGAGTCACCCGTCATCTTTTTTTTTTAATCTTATTTCTGTCACCGGAGGCGGTTCAAAGAACGACAGCGACGGAGCAGCACAGCAGAGATCCACTCGGACCCAGCTTTCACACGGTCCTCGAAAGTTGCGGAGAAAGTTGAAACACCATCGTCACCTTTCTCCCTCTCTCTTTGCTTATATATATGCGCATAAACGCATTCCTTACGTGCAAAATCCGGTTCCGCCATCGATCACCCGCACGACCGACCTCCAAAAACCTCAGAAGACGACGCAGCAACACATCAAACCCCCCGTCAGCGAGTGACCCGAGCTCTCTCGCATCCACTCTCTGCGAACTTTCTGCTTCTTTCGAACTTCCGCGATGCCTGAAGGAGGCCCGACACGCCCGATCGCGCCCTCCGGACCCCGCCTCCGGAGCGACGACGTGGAGCTCGCCCACTTCGCCAAGCCGCCCCCTGGCCGCAACCAGAGGCGGAGAGCCGGCAAGTGCTTCGTCTACACACTCGCCCTGATCGTCATCCTCTGCGCTGCCTTCCTCGGGTTCGCCCTCACCGTCCTCCGCGTCAAGACCCCCGGGCTCAGGCTCCGCCGCGTCGACGTCAAGACCCTAAGCTACTCCGCCGCCGCCGCCGGGGCCTCCTCCTCGGCTTCCTTGAACGCGACGCTGGTCGGGGAGGCCGTCCTCCGGAACGCAAACTTCGGGGGGTTCGAGTTCTCGAACGGCACGGCGGTGAGCGTGATCTACGGAGGGGCGGCGCTGGGCGGGGGGAAGATCGAAGGAGGGAGAGCGGGGGCGAGGGAGAGGGCGAGGGTGACGGTGAAGATGGAGGTGCGGTCGAGCGAGCTGGCGGCGGACGTCGACGGGAGCAGGAACCTGGCCAGCGACGTCGGCTCCGGGACGGTGAAGCTGACGAGCTACGCGAAGATGAGAGGGAGAGTGACGGTGCTGGGGTGGATCAAGCGGTGGCGGACGGCGGAGATGAACTGCACCATGAGCCTCGAATTGCCCGGCCGGATCGTCCGGGATTTGCAGTGTAACTGACGGTGGCGTGTTTTTTTTTTTTTTTCCTTTTTCTTTCTTTTTCTTTCGTTGGCCTTTTTTTCTGTATTCGCCTTTATCTTTTCCATTCTTGTAGGCTGTGCTCTGTACGTACTATTTAATTCATTGTAGGAGGTTCTTTTTTATTTCCCAAAAATCATAAAAAAAAATGACATAGAGCTTGATATTGTAGCGAAGTTGATAACAAATAGAAATGGAAAATCCATGTGATTTTGGACGAGCATTATTCCTGCGGTGGATTTTTTATTGACACTAAAAATCATTCGCTTTCAATATTTGGATAGGCTATTACGCTCCTGAGCATCACATCCTTATAACTTACAACAATCATATCGCACAGTCAATATTAGAGGCAAGATGTTCCAATGGCTACAAAATATAAGGCTGTACTGTTCTAGGATATAGCAGTCTAATCCCCTTATTTAAACTCCTAGTTTCGTCATGCTAGTTTGTAAACTTAATTTTTCAACCATTTTTAGTTTTATAGCTTCGCTTTGATTTTATTATATTGTTGCATGAATCGTGGGATAGTAAGGACATAAGTTACACTATCTTTTGCTCAACCTTTTGAGCTATAACTGCTGATTGGACTTAAGCCAGGAAAGGAATGTTTGATGGTGGCGTGGGGTACAAGGTGAAGAATTCTACTCTCCTAGTCCATGGAAAGATTTTTCCTGTAGAAAAAAATGAGAGCTCGGAGATCTTTATCGATTCATTTATTAAGGCTCCATTCGTTTTGCAGAAAATAATTTTCGGGAAAACATTTTCCGGATTTTCTTGCGTTCGTTTCACGAAAAATGAATTCCTTGGCGAAAATATTTTTCATGAAAGGAAAAAAATCTTCTAAATTAGGGAAAAATGTTTTTCATTTTTGAAAAGTGGAAAACGTTTTCCTCACTTGATCTCTCTTATCTCACACCTTTACAAATCCTCACTTCCTTCTCCCCTTATTGACACTAAAAATCATGGAACATCACGTCCTTATAATTTGCAACAATTATATTGGACCGTCGATATTAGAGGCAAGATGCTCCAATGGCTACAATATATAAGGGTATGATGCTCTAGGATATAGCAGTCTAATCCCCTTATTTAAAACTCCTAGTTTCGTCACGCTAGTTTGTAAAGTTAATTTGTCGACCATTTTGATATGGCTTCGCTTTGATTTTATTCTATTCTTGCATGAATCGTGGTATAGTAAGGAAAGATTTTTCCTGTAGAAAAAATGAGGGGTCGGAGATCTTTATCGATTCATTCATTAGAGCTCGTTAATTTCCCTTCAATTCTTCAACTACAGCTACTCAACAAATCTTTATCCTCCTGCACGACCCAAATTTCAAATATAAATCCCTGCAACCCTTATGAAGAAAATCATTTTTTCCCTTAAGAGAAAAGCAACAAATTGGCCCGTGTTCTATCCTATTTTAATCAGCAGTCAATTAAACTAATATATAAACGCAATGATTTATCAATGAGTTGAAGTTCGGAATAATTATTAAAAAAATCCTAAACTTACTGTACGACGGCTTTATCAGGCCTTAACTTTTCAATCTTGTTGATTTAGTACTAAATATTTTGATAATGTTTCAATGTAGTCCTTTCAACAAATTAATAGGAAACCACATTAGCCGTCTTACGTGGCACGGTGGACTCTGATATGGATAATTTTTAAAATTTCTCAAATTTTTCTAGATTTTTTTTCCTTTAGTCCTCTTTTTTCTTTTTTCCTATTTCCCTTTGTTGGTTGCATGCCATGAAATGAAAAGAAAAGAAAGGAAAAAATGAGCAAAATTTAAATAAAATAATGAAAAATTATCCACGTTAACGTCGGACATATCATGTAATGTAGTTGACATTCACATTAGCAATTACCGGCTAAAATTAGCCGAAATAACTATATTAGTAAATTGTCAAAAATTTTATGAATAAACTGGTCAAATTAAAATGTTTAAAATCGAATTGGCTGCATTACAATAGATTTAATATTTTAAAATAATTTTCTCCTTTTACGTTCTCACAATGTATTAACATCTACTTTATTGCCGGTTGATGTCATGTTACTTGAATTTTTCCACGATATTAATTAGCAAAACTCATGGAGTGAATGCGACATTTACAACATTCTCTTGTACGCAAAGGTTATCAAAATTGATTAACAAGCTCAAAGCCAATTTGCTTTCTGGAGACGTAATTGACCATGTAGGACTGTTGAGTGAAAATTATTTGATGGAAGATGGTTCGGTGCTTTTGAGAATTAAATTAATGGCTGGATGAGCTAGAAGTTCGTTATCGGAAGACAGTAAAAGACGACTTTTGCTTCTCCTCTATTACTTAAAAAAAGGGAAGATATGTCATGCGGCAGTAACATCAGAGACTACTTTCCTTAACGATGAAGTTATTGCATCGATGACATTTTCGTGGAGGATGCGTTGGAATCCATGCACAATTCGATTCTTTAATTTTTGAAATCAAAAGAAATAGTTCTTGTACTCAAAATCACCATTCCAGTTTTAGAATATCTTCAAAATTATTTCGCGGCTTGACTGTTAAATCTCGTCTGATTAAAACTTTTGGGCTATGGGTTTGGAGACCTTACTACTTAAACACCTGTAAGATACTAGGTTAAGTGCAGACCTACGACCGAAGCAAGTTATCATGGTCTGGTTAAGGTTACGCGCAATTGGTGGCACTCCAACGTTGAACTTCAATACTCGAGCTGAAAATTCCCAAAGACACCCTAATTAATCGTGCCAATCACGAGGGGATTACGGCCAAATCGTTAGTAAGGCCGGCCCATTGTCAAATCATGGCTTGACCTCCGAAAGATACTTTCGTTGATAAGACCTTCAACTGTAAAAGTAAGTCCCAAATTATGTGTGGGATGGGAGCGACGGAGGTGTGCTATCGTCAGTCGATTGTGCGTGGTTGAGTGGATTTTTCACCCAAAAAAAAAAAAAAGGCACTGACTTTGTCCAGGTGCGTACTTTGACTGCAATTTTTATGTGACACACAAAAAGGAACTAACTTTCACGCTGAAAAAATATTTGGCCAAAACTTTCAAGTTTTGCATAAAAAAGATGATGCTGACTTTTTGCTAAAACATTCCATAAAAAATAGAAAATGCACATATTGTGTCTTAGGTTACAAAGTTGACATAGCACTCATATGGCTCCTATAAATAATCAAAATAACGTCATCTTTGATATTTAATGGAACTATGATTCCCAACAAAATCAAGATAATTTTGAGCCGCATTAAATGACTTCCCAAGAGTGGGAAATCAAAGGAAAGTTGTTGAATGTGCTCTAATTTTGTGAAGAATCACAAGCCCCATATTTTGACTCCAAAACAATGCCATTGTCATCATATATGTAGGACAACATTATAATTGTTTATCGAAGACATACCTGCAACATGACACTCATCATTTGCCATTTCAGCATCTGCTTGCCACTCAAATGTCACACATAAAATTATTTTTGCCAAATTCTCTCATTATGTGACATTTGAAAGTTGGGGTTGAAAGTGTTTGCAAGGTAAACATCGGCGCCTTATTATGTAATGCTTTGAAATCAGGTGCTAATATTGTCCCACGAGTGAAAGTTGGTGTCTATTCTATGAAATATCCTGTGATTGGATTTTTTTTTTCTTTTTTGTTTGGTGGGGTTGGGGGGAGGGAGTACCTTTTTTTTTGATTTTTACAAAATGATTGTGTACGACTGGATGCACGAAAATGATGAAAAATATTAATACACCGATGACATCTAACTAGCAGCAGCTAAAGCTTCCTTCTTTTGTTTGATTTTTTTTTTTTTTGGGTCAAGTTCTTTTGTTTAAGTTGATAACTCGTTCCAATTGTGCTCCGTGTCCCTCATGTTCCATTTGGACCATCCTTAGAACAATCCTTCTCTCTCAAGAATCGTCTAAAATACGGAAGAAAATGAAAATAATGGGCCGTTCGGTATGCACAATTCTCCAATCACGATCACTGAAAATTTTCCATATACTCTAATGCCGCTCCATTCCATCATACAAAAGAAAAATAAATAAAAAATGGAAAAAAATAGAGCAAATTATTGACAAAGAGAAGCTTCCACGCGAGTCACTGGGGTTGGCCAAACGACAATCACACGGCTGAATTTTCTCGTATATAGAAATTAAAACGAAAGCGCAACCTAGTCAACGGTCGTGCCGTGCAAACCCTGTGCAGACAGACGCGTTTATAATGTCCACGTCATCGTCTTCCCTAAAGAAATACCGCCCGATATCCACTGCCTAACCAGAGACGCTTCGCCCGCGCATTTCCACAAAACACTCGGCCGGCGAAGTCCGCGCGGAGTCCTCCCAGCCACCGCCGCCGGCCATGCCCGAGAAAGAGCAAGCCCGGCCCCTCGCGCCGGCCACGTACATCGCCCGCAGCGACGAAGATGAAGCCATGTCGGCCCACTTCACGCTCCGCCGGCCGAGGTACCTCAAGTGCTGCGGCGTCACCGCCGCGCTCTTCCTCATCCTCGCCGTCGTCGCCCTCGTCCTCTTCTTCACCGTCTTCCACGTCAAGGACCCGATCGTCCGGATGACCCGGGTCCAGATCCCCCAGCTCGCCCAGCTGGTCGCGAACCAGACGGCGCTCTCCGGCGGCGCCAACATCATCGCCGTCGCCGAGGTCTCGGTCAAGAACCCGAACGTCGCGTCCTTCCGGTACGGGAACTCCACGACGCGGATAGACTACGGCGGGGAGGTCGTGGGCGAGGGCAGGATCCCGGCGGGGAAGGCGCCGGCGCGGCGGACGCAGCGCTTGAACGTGACGGTGGAGGTGTCCCCGGCGAAAATAATGGCGGCGCCGAGGCTGGGCGACGACATGGCCGCCGGGATCCTGAAGATGGAGAGCTACACGAAGATCGACGGGAGGGTGAAGATACTGAGGATCATAAGGAAGCGCGTGGTGGTGACGCTGAACTGCAACATCACGTACACGATCAACACGTCAGCGATCCAAGAAGACTGCAGACCGCACGTTTCGTTCTGAAGTTTCTCTCTTCTTTGAGCTCAGGCCTGAGGATGTTTTCCTCTTCTTCTTTTTCTTTCTTCCCTTTTTTTTTCCCTGATATATCTGTGCACGAATTATATATAAAACGGTAGTTTTTCTCTTTTTTTAATTTTTATACTTTTTAGGCGCAAATGAAAAGTAATTAGTATACTTAAAGAAAGAATTTAGTGGGATTGTACAAATCGTAAACTAAATGACAATAATGTCATTTTATAGTTTGTTTCATTGTTTCTGGATGTGAATGTGTTTCAGCTTATCCAACACTGAAAACTAGAGCTTTTAATCAATTGATTTAAATGAGGGTTAGGGATATAATTGCGAAACGACCTGCCTACATGTAAGTAAAGATAGTGGAAGTATCTCCTTTCCATTATGAGTTATACTTGTTAAGTAGATCCCCTTCGAAGTCTCAACGTGAAAGTTGATGGATTTAGTTATGCGGGGAGTGAAAATAGGCTCACCCAATGCAAATTATGTGATTATATTGTGTTATAGTAATTTTATGTATATCCTACATTGAGTGGAAAATTTAAGTCATTGGTAAATGGCAGATAGTGAGATGTCGACTTACTCGGTCAAGGCATGGAGTGTCCGAGGGCGGCAAGTGGTGGCTCTGGCCCTCCTTAGGTCTAAGAAAAAAAGACGTTTATGGGATAAAATGATTTACAACAATTATGTGTGCGTGTGTATATGTATATTGATAAAAATATTTGTTGTGTCCCTCCGCCTAACCTCGAATGTTTTATCTGTCGTTGCCCTCAGAGAAGCTTAAGCTTTACGGTCAGCCCATCCTTGTCAATGTTTTAATGATCAGCATAGTTAACGCGCATAAGAGAACTTCGAGTCTAAATAAGAATGGAGAAAAGACTTTTGAAGTCCCGATACATCTGAATGGCCTGTGTTTTTGGAACCTAATCACCCATTTCTTTGATAATCCAAGGGCATGAGTATAAAGAACTGACTACTTCAAAAATTATAAAATACTCTGGAAATTTTATTAATCGGTTAAGTTCAAACTTTTGATTTGTGCATGCGATCTTGATTCAGAACAACTTTCACATAGTTTTTTAGACTTGAAAAATGTATCTTCTAGTTCTCGAGTTGAATTTCCTCCACCACCCCATCAATTATTTCAATCCCGGGGACCCGAATATCTTGGCTATGCTCACTTGGTGACACGTAGCACATCATCCGTAGATTAGGGAAAATAAGCAAAGACTAAGAGCGTTGGAAAATCTGGATTAAGAGAAAACAAAGGAACATGTCCGTACCAATTCCTCTCGTGTAAACGGATGTGAATCTGGACGCTTTTACTTTAGGTTAGGCTGTCGCTCTCGTGCTAATGAATTTCCTGATTGTGCACCCATGACTCAAGCCAGGAAAACTCGAACATTTGAATTTGCCCAACATAGCTTCTACTTTGTGGCGAAAAGGTCAACAGCTCATATCAAAAAAAGCCGTCGCCTTCCACAATCACCACCTAAAAATCGGAGCGCGGAAAGGTTTTTCACGCGTTTCTCTTTCCTCTGATTACGATGCAACGTCCAAGCTCCACCGTAGTCAGCAATATTCTTGACCCAATTAATGAAGTAGGAAAATAAGGGTGCGTTTTGTAACCATTCTGTTATAGTGAATAATTTTTGATAAGAAATAATTTTTTTTAATTATGCTCTCGAAAATAATTTCTGAGTAAAAGAATGCCTTTTGTAACTTCCCTAAATTTCTATTCACGGGATAGAAATGCATTTAATAGGATTTTTAGATTTTTTACTTCTTTTAATTTTTTTAATTAGTTTATTAATTTTTTTATTTTTTCCTTGTTTCTTTTCTTTTTTTCTTTTTCTCTTTGGTCGGTCGCCGCCACCGCCATGGCTTTGGCAAGGCCCGACCTCGCACCGGTTGGGGAGGCTAAGGCTCGGCTTTGCCTTGGCTAGACAAGGCCGAGCTCACCCGACCACTAATGAGACTCGACCTCACCGGGCCACCGCTAGGCAACGCCGTCCTGGAGGTGGCCTAGGGAGGCCGAGTCTCGTCGGTGGCTGGGCGAGCTTGGCCTCACCGTGCCTTCCCGGTTGCGGTGACACTTGGGCTGACGAGCCTCGCCTAGCTGCGGCGATGCTTGAGCCGATGAGCCTCGCCGTGGCTCGGCATCTCCGGGGGTCGGTGATGCTCGGGTAAGGTCGCTAGCCCTCGTCTAGCCGGTTGTTAGCAACCGGCCAAAAGGAAATAGAAGAAGAAGAAGAAAGAAAGAGAAGAAAAAAGAAGAGAAAGAAAAATTGATTCTAGAAATTGTTTTCGTGAACAAAAAGCTAATTTTCTCTACTTCTTGTTTCTCTTCCAAATATATTCCCGAGAATTAAAAAATAGATTTTTTTGTTCTCGAGAACAAAATTTTTACTAAACATGTTTCTATTCTTTTTTCGTTTCTTGGAATAAAAAAATAGAAATTTTTGTTTCGAGGAACATAATTTTTTTTAATAAACAGGCCCTAAATAAAATTCAAGTCGGAATTCAAATGGGTGTTCCAAGAAAAATTATCCAAAAATCTTAAACTTCTTACAATTTTGCTAATTTAATCATAAATTTTTCAATTTTGCCTATTGAATATTAAACATTTTCATGTTTTGTCAATTGAGTCCGTTTAGCTAATATTGGCCGGAAATTGCTTAGGTGCATGCTAGTTGGCTTGCATGACATGGTTGACGCTAACCTAAACAATTTTAAATAGCATGTTAATATTTTATTTTCTTCTCTTCTCTTTTCCTTCCTTTATTTTCCTTTTCTCATCTATCCTTCTTCTTCTTCTTTTTTCCCTTTTTCCCTCCGTCGATCATTGCCAGCCCTTGTCAATGCCTTAGGCAATGGCCACCCTCAACTAATCCGACGAGGTTGCCTCGTCGTCCCCTAGCAAGTCGATGAAGCTTGGTCGTGGCCAACAAAAGGAGAATAAAGAAAATAGAAAAGATGGAAAAGAGAAGAAAATTAAAAAAATATTTCGAAATAAATATTAAAATATCACAAAAAATTGTACACGTAAATGTTAGTTGTGCCACACATGACAACGTCAGTTGTTTTCGGCCAAAATGAGTCATATGAACTCAATGGGTAACACATGAAAATATTTATAATTCAATTCGCAAAATTGAAAAATTTAAGACTAAATTAGCAAAAATGTAATAGATTTAGGACCTTTTGAATAATTTTCCTAATGTTCCAAATAGAAGGTCCTCAAATGATTATGAGCCACTCGAACCCTTCATTCTCTATGTTCCATTACATTGTTATTTTACCAATTAGACGGCTCTTGTTAATTTGAAAGTACGATCACATGATGTTTTGTAAGACCTAATAATAACAAATTAGTTTTTTTTTTTTTTGCTTAATCACCCTCCAATAATACGTCATATTGTTCAGGGACCTAATTACTGTTTACAAAGCCCTCTTGGGTAAACAAGCTTGAAGATTGATTAAAAATCTAGAAGAATTGTGGAGTAAGCTACTAAAAGGACTCTATTTCAATCAAAAAGATTTATGGCATGCTAAAAAAGGGTCTGAGCCTTCATAGGGATGGCAAAGTCTAATTATGGAAAGGGATGCGATATTGACCTCTATGATGCGGTCAATTGAAAATGGAGAATAAGTTAACATTAGAATAGACAAATGGCTGAAGAGAGGCCTAATTGGAGGTCTAGCAAACAGAAATGACCCATAAGTTAACATTAGAATAGACAAATGGCTAAAGAGTGGCCTAATTGAGGGTCCAGCAAATAGAAATGACCCACAATTGGTCTCGAAATTGATGGATTTTGAGGAGGAACAATGGAATGAACAACTCCTAACTAACCTCTTTGACGAACAGGCCATGCAAGAGATCATTGCTATCCCAATTAAAACGTTAGCTCCAAAACATCTTAAACTTATTACACTTTTGTTAATTTAATCATAAACTTTTCAATTTTGTCAATTAAGTCTTAAATATCTTCATATTTTGTAAATTGAGTTTGTCTAGCCAATTCTAGCTGGAAATCACTGAGGTGGATGTCGGCTGTCTTATATGACACGGCCGATATTGACCTAAACATTTTTAAATGACATGTTAACATTGTTTTGAATTTCTTTTCTTCTCTTTTCCTTCTTTTTATTTCCTTTTTATTATATTCTTTTTCTTCTTCTTCTTCTTCTTCTTCTTCTTCTTCTTTTTTCCCGTTTTCTCAATGCCGGCCATTGCCCAACCTTGTCAATGCCTGAGGTGAGGGCTGCTCTCGCCGGCCCCTAGCGAGTCGATGAAGCCTGGCAATGGGTGACAAAGTGAAAATAAAGAAAACAGAAAGGAAGGAAAAGAGAGGAAAAGAAAAAAATGAAATAAATAAATTCAAAAGAAATAGTAAAAATATCATTAAAAATTGTACACATTGATGCCGGTTGTGCCACATATGACGGTTATCATCCATGTTAACTATTTTTGGCCAAGATTAGCTAGATGAACTCAATTAGTAAAATTTGAAAATATTTACGACTTAATTCGTAAAATCAAAAAATTTAGAACTGAGTTGACAAAAGTGTAATGGATTTATGACTTTTTGAATAATTTGCCCAATGTTCCAAATGTAAGGTCCTCAAATGATTGCGAGCCACTCAAACACTTCATTCTCTTATGTTCCATTACATTATTATTTTTCCAATTAAGCGTCTCTTGTTAATTTGAAAGTGTGGCCACGCGATACTTTGGAAGACCTAATAATAACAAATTAGTTATATTTTTTTTTCCTTATTCACCCTCCAACAAGACCTCCGATTGTCACTTTACGACTATCGACATCGTTTACATGCAAATTCCCTCAGAATGAATGCCGGTAAATTTGTGATTCACCAATTAGAAGACGGATTGAAAGGAGCTTATCACGATCGAAGATGGAGGAAAGCATGGCCATTTACATTAGATTTCGCAAAAAAGGTTTCAGTTAATTGCTTTTAGAGTAAGGTATGGTCGATATCCTTTACTGCTACGGGCTTCTGTCAAAAGGGCTTCTTGCTTCCTCGGTGATTTTGCCCAGTCCGGCCCATTGCCTATGGCTATCGCGTCTGCATTAAAGCCCCTCCCAGAAGGAAAGAAAATCTTGACACGTGGATTTCGGATTTGTTATTAATCAACAACATCCAGTCAAAATAACAAAATAAGAAAAATGTTATTTTTAATTAACAATGTCTTCTTGAAGAATCAAGCTCTAAAGCCTCGGAGACTTTGGAGAATTCAAGTTTTTCCGTCGTTTGACTAGAGATCGACTGGAAAAGAATTCGTATTAACATTAGAGATAGTACTAACTTTGCTATTAACAAAAAAAAAAAAAAAAAAAGGCATTCTGTCCTTTTTGAAGGAAAATGATTAATTTTCTTGTGTGAGATTTTGGACCTGGAGTTTCTTTGTGTACGGTCCTTTTTAAGGAAATAATAGGCAGCTGGGTCTAGAGTTTTAGAGTTGCCAAGTTAAGTCTCATCAAGGGACTACTAAAAGTCTCATATATCTTCCGAGGAACTATAAAAACTTGCTCATGATCTGTTTATTTGAAGGTTTCCGAAAAAATTATTTTTTGATTTTTTGGGGCTTAGATGATGGAAAACTAATCAATATATGAAAAATGTTTTCCATAAATTGAAAACAATAAGTTTAGGTTGGGGAAAACAACTTTCCTTGAACTAATAAATAAATTAATCTGTTTCCTTGAAAATGAATTTCATGTAAAATATTATTCTTTGTTACAAAGTTTTTAGTGAATAAACGCACCCTTATAATTGGAAAGAATTATTACCGAGATTAATGGCACAAACTCTGCAATAAGGAAAGGCAAATTTCGGAAATTCAAGGGAGGCCAAAGAGAACCGTGTAGTTGGATTTTCTTTGGATTTTCCTGTTGACTCGAAACTTTTAGTCAACTTAGAAAAGGGGATGCATCTAGAAAAATTATCAAATTAGTCATAAATTTATAATATGAATATCGATTCAATCCTAAAATTTTAAATTTTATTTATTTAATTTTAAAATTTTACATAAAATTTTAATGTAATTATTTTGGTTGATTAACGTGACAACGGGTCATGTAAGGAGACTGGTAATGACCAGATCACCACGTCAATCATTTGTGATAAAAATTAGTCAAAATGACTAGATTGAGATATAATGCAACAATTTACAATTAAGTTAGTAAAATTATAAAGTTTAAAATTGAACAAACAATTTGATGGTAAGGCAGGTAGCCCACAAAATCTACCCTACTCGTAATTGTTAGTTAATTATCTTCTCCAACACGTACGACCCAACAGGCTCTACTTTTTGTACGTTTCGTACAGATTGGGGTATGTACGTATTTTATTCATCTCTCATCTTCATCGAAAGTTCCATCCACCAATCCTTTATCACAAGCATGTATACTTACAGAGTGCTTTTAAAAAAAGAGGCTCTTTCTTTGTTGGTCGTTATTTACTTTCGTGTGGAATTATTCGCAACATTAGAGAATAAAATCACATGGAGATGTAAACATGCACGCAATAAAGAAAGCAGGAAAATTAGGCACTCATCGCTTATTTCCAAGATTATGTATATTGCTAGTTTGTTCGAATAGGGGATAAAAACACAAATAATCCTTGAACTTTGGTCTGATGCATATTATTGTTTCTGACTTTTAATTTGTACAATATAATCAATGAATTTGACTTAATATACAGTGTTGTCTCTAGATTATAAATCTATTCAATGTGGTCCCAAACTATTGATAAATGTTTACTGTGATCTCTAAATTATATGAAAGTGTTTAAAAGCTCATAAACCATACGAAACATTTTTGATTAAAATTTATGGACAACATTAAACAATTAGAAGCCTAGGAACGGCATTGCATATTTGATAAAAATTCATGGACCACATTATACAAATTAAAAGTTTGAAGACGACATTACATATTGAATCAAAATTCAATTACTATTGCCACTTTCTCAATGTGTGGAGGAGGGGGGTTGGGAAGTTAATGCTGGGTGGAAAATTACATTGGATTCCTCTTATGACCGTGGCATGGCTCTTTTTCTTTTTCTTATTGTAATTTAAGAACCGAATTTTCTTTTTTACTCTTCTCTTTTCCATCCACATTTTCTAGTGAGTCCCATGTGGATCACGTATAAATTTCACCGGATCTAATGATTATGACAAGATAAATTGGCACAAGTGTAATAAATTTATGATTTTTCTAACAATTTTTTTATTTTTAAAATAATATTTTATAAATAATTCATTTTCGTGAAACAAACAAAATTAATAGATAGAAGCATCCCAGCTCTAACAAACAAAACGGTCTGACGCAAACTTTTGGAACGGTGCTAAAAAAATATCTTCTTTCATATAAAGAACTGTTCCAGTACTGACGAATCCGTCATCCTTGATATTTATGGAGCATTTCCGCGCACAGACTTCAATGGAGCATCACGAGCATTATGCCTCCGCACCAAGCCAAAATCAACAATGAGACATCACGAGCGAGAGGAGTTGCAAAGAACAAACGCCTAAAGCTAGTCCTAACCAAGACGCTTTCCCAAACGATATCATTACCGCCGGGGGGGAAAAAACCGAAGCAACTGCGGTACAGTCTTTACAGGGAAGAACATATGGTATATGGAAGATTATTCCAGCTCGAAATCGTTGTCAATGGTGTCAAGAAGGTTGGTTGTACGACCTCGCGTTTTAAGAGGCGAATTGTCAAGTGGGATTGGCCAAGCATCGATGCTAACATGAGGAAGAGACGTCTGAGGCTGACGGCTCTTCGAGTATAACCACGCATAGCCGGAAGCACATTCTAGTATGACGAGGCGGAGAATCAACGAGAGCTTTGCATGTTATTGTCTTGCCACCAAGCAACCCCTTTGACTTCACAAGTTGCCGTACCAAGAGGAAAGCGTCAGGTCGGTGCATATGTTCACAGCGAATAATTTTCGAATCTCTTTGACATTTGATTTGTGGATTAGCCCTGCGAATTACGTGTATCGTGTCATTGTCACCAGCCACCAGGTTAATGAGCAATTAGAATTGTGCCGCGGAGCTTTTTCCTTCAAGAATTTAATATTTTCGAATGATCCTCAAAGTGTGGCCGTTGAAATAACGAGAGCCATGGACGAGTTTGGCATAACCAATAAAACTTTCGGCATCACACTAGATACTACTGTGAACACCTCCTTGAGTCCGAGTCCGGTCCAACAATTAAATCCCCTTTGCAAAGGGATTCTCTTCCACGTGCGGTGTGCAAGACGATCGCTGCCACTTTCATAATTCTTTAAAAAAGGAATTATTTGTGGAAGATCAACTGAAAGAGGCGACCTTCTATAGCATTGATTGAGAATTTCGTATATAAAGCTAACACATGTGGGCGGGTTGAATATAATAGATGCACCATATTGAGGCACCAAGAATTGAAGGTCCATTCCGTTTTTATACAAGATGTCTGTTGAATTGGTGAACAAAGAGGGTGATCCTTTCTTTATCGAAACAATAGAGGCAATTAAAGCGAAATTCCTCAAATATTGTGAGGACCTTCCGCCCTTTTTTTTTTCTTTTTTATTTGCATTCATTGTCTTGGGTTTGAGATTCAAGTCGGATGGCTTCAAAACTCTCATTGTTCCATATTACGAAAACTTGGGATCGATATTGGTGATAGAGATGAGTTGGCTCTGGAATGTATAAGCTGCATCCACTAGTCAGATCGATAAGACATGTTCCCCTCCATGGGCGCCCTCATCAGAGAGTGTTCACAAGTCAGTATGGTCTCCACTTCGTAAGAAGAAGACGACTTGCAACCTTGTAGTTGGTCTTCGTCTTCACCAACTAATGAGTTGGAGATGTACTTGGGTACAAACTACTCCGAACACCTGATAGAGTCGGCCAAGATGCCATCAACCTTCAGGCACGGTCGAAGAGGAGAGCCGTCGCTTTCCGACTCTTTTCACCACGGCCCGTGATTTGCCGGCCCTGGTAGCGTCTACAGTATTCACCAGTGTCTATGTTCAGCAGTAATAACCAACGGATTTTGGAAGACAATAGGTCGAGTTGATTCGCAAAAATATTTGAAGATATATGAACGAGACTTTTATCGAATTTTTGTTAAAAGAATTGAATTAACTCCTATAAAAGTGGGGGGAGGTGGAGAGAATGAAAATTTTGGGAGGAAGGAAGAATCTTCTGTGAGCTTTGAAGAACGAGCGAAAGAAAATCGGCAGATTGCTTTCCCGAACATTGCTCACCAACGGACACGGGCGGCTCCACAAGGCGTCGCTGCCCAAGTCGAGCGGGAGCAATTTTTCTAATCCTGGATGGCGGGGGGGACGTCATTTCGACCAGGGAAATGAATCAAAGAATCTCGGAGATTGATATGATCATCATGCATAGGAGAGAGAAAAAGAATAATGGGTATTAGTCCAAAAAGAGCCTTGGAAAAGCAACCTACCCCACGGCTAAGAAACAAACAAAGACAAAAAGTTACACCCTATACAGAGTGAGAGAGGGTTGCTGCTAGCGCTAGCGAAATTAGGTACTGGCTAATTAGCCACAAGTTCCCGTGTGGACTTTCAAGACAGACCCACCCATCCACCCATCCCCCTTTCATTTTGAGTAACGTAACCTCGTTAGCCTAATCAAATTATTCGGCAGGCTGTCCGTCCACCTCGGTCGAAATTAACGTGGGCTCATCCCCGACATAAGCTTTGTTTCTCTAGCGTGTCTTAACGCCTCCTGTAAATGATGTCTTTTCAGGGGTTATGATCGTACCATAATGTCCGAAGCGAAAAAGAGCGAATGAGGTAGGTCCGGTTCCCGGTCCAGGTCCAACAACGCGGCGCAACAAGACAAGCTCGAAATCTCCTCATCGAAAGATGATGTTGATTTCACGGGCACCTGGGTAATCCGATGCATCGCCATCAATTGAGATCCCTCGATTTCCCCCAAGCCCGACTCGACCTCTCTCTCTCTCCTCGGAATCGCACCCCCGCCATTAATACAGAAGACCAAATACCAAAACAAAAAGAAGAAAAGAATGCAGCCATTGGAGAGAGAAAGAGACAGAGATCTGACAACTTCTTAACTCGCCTGTCTCCTCGTCTCTCTGTCTCTGTCTCTCTCTTGCTTTGACGAGCAAGAAAAGCGCGAAAGCGAGAAATACTTTTCACTGTTCAGGCCCCACACTTTCCCTACTTCGCTGACCGCTAAAGACGCCTTTGCTTTTTTTTTTTTTTTATTACCCTATAGCCCCTTCTTTCCTTCTTCTTCCCACCATGACCCGTCAACAGCATTTAAAAAAAGAATGCAAAACAGAGGCTAATTCAATATATATATTGGATATTTGAAGAGTGCTGCCGCTGCTGCTGCAGATCAACATTACCTAGATGCCAAAACACATACAAAAGATCTGATACGATTCTCTCTCTCTCTATCTCACTTCCATGAGAAGAGGACCACCGCTTAATCTTATCCCTTACCCTAAATTCCTATATATATTTTCCCGGAAAATTTACAGTGGAGAAAAAGACGGTTGACGACTTGATGGGAACAAATATTAATCATTTCCCTTAGCCATGCACACCCTTCTCGTCTTCCTCCCTTTCATTGGGCAATGATGTCAAACGTCGGAAAAACCACGCCACCCCATCATAATACATGGTCGTTTTATTTTTTCCGTTTTCTTCTCTTTTTTTCCCGCGCTCTCCGCCTTCATTTTCCGCCCTCCTCCGGCGAACTTCTTGATGCGTCCTTGCTCAGCGGATCGCTCACTGACCTCGCCAACAGCGACGATTCCGAGTCTAACCATACCAAAGAGGAAAAAGAAACACCCGTCATTCAAATTACTTTCTGCTGCAAAACTTCTACGACATCCTAGGAAAAAAGGAAAAAAAAACAGGGTATAATTCGCATGATATGTTAGTTCGGGTTCAAGTTCTGTTCCTCGCCAAGTATGGTCTTTTCCTTAATTTTGTGGAACTGTGATTATATTTAAGAAGTTCAATAGAGAAAAGATCGAGAATTTTCCATTACCTCGCGAGGCATTGAAGGATCTCTTGCAATGCAAGATGGCGCTCTGGATCCCATCCTGCTGCTGCAGCAGCGAATCGTCTCTCCTCGACGCTGCCGCCGCAGCCGCCTGCCCTCCCGGCGCTGCGGCTACGGCCGACGAGGCCGAGCGGCTCTTCCCTAGATGCTTGCACACCACCCTCAGCCCAGCTGGGATGCTACTATTTCCCTGCCCCTGCCCCTGCCCCCGCCTCTGGCTCCTTCCCTGGCCGCCGCTGCCGACCTCCGCTACGGCCGAGGCCTTCGACCGGCTCTTCTCGCCCTCCGTCGGCTCAAACACGGCGTGGCCGAGCTGCCCGGAGAGCCCCAGCCTCTCGCCGTACCGCTTGGAGACGCGGATGTAGAATGGCTTCACCTTCTTAAGATATCGTCGCATCGCCTCCCTCGCGAAGCGTCTCTCGTCGCCGCTCGCCGCGTCATCCTCGGAGGTCTGTTTCTGCTGCGGCTTCGCGCCGGAGGCGCTCCTCGAGCTGTTGTCGCGAGTGAAGAGAGAGACGAGCGGGACTTCCTCGACCTTGAACTTCACCGTGAAGAACTTGCTGCTGCTGCTGCCGCTGTTGCTTTGCTTCTTGTTGGTGTTGCTATTTTCTTGAGCTCTCGCTTTCTGCGGCGGCGTTGTGACGGTGAGACACGGCTCTTCCGACGTCTCCGTCTTCTCTGCTTTCTCGAGCGTGTTTACGAGCTTTGACTTCTTGAGGCCCAACATGAAGACGCGAAACTTGGTGGCAGACTTCAGCAGCGAGGCGGCGGCGGGAAATGACGGAGGCTTGGTGGAGTCGGGGTCGGAGGGCTGGATGGGCACGAGCTTCCCTTTGAAGAAGAGATCGTCGGAGGGAGAGAGAGACGACACGATGTTCGCGTCCGAGCAGTCGTGGCTCGACCCGGACGACCCAGAAGAGAGAGTGAAGTCGAACTCTCTCTCCACGTCGTCGCCATCCTCGTCGCCACCTCCGCATTCACTGTCACTGTCGTCCTCGTCGTTGCTGGGCTCGTCCCGCTTCTGTCTCTCCCCTTCCTCCTCCCCCTCCTCGGGCTTCTCCCCGTCGTCCTCGTCCTCGGGAACAGGGGCGAACTCCAGGTCGAAGAACGGCCCGTCGTCCCCGTCGTCGTCGTCTTCGTCTGTCTCGGGAGAAGAGCGGGAGACTGCGGAGGCGGTGGCGAAGATGGTGGTAGTGGCCGGGACGGGAGCGGCGCGAGGGTCGCCGCCGCCGCCGCCGACGCCGCCGCCGCGCCAGTACTTGAGGAGGCTAAAAGCTTCCATGGTCGGGAGAGCCAGAATAAGCAGATGTGGGAAGTGGGAAGGGCGAAAAAGGGAAGGCGCGGAGGTTGGAAATCTACCGGGCTGGTCTGGCCCTTTTGAGACGGTGAGGAGAGAGAAAGAGAGAGAGAGAGAGATGGGGATGGAGGAAGAAGGGAAGGTAAAAAAGGCGAAAGGGAGAAGAGGAGTAGTTAGCTGCCGCGAAGGGTAAATCAATGGTGGGTTGTTTTCTTTAGCAGTTTTGCAGTTGCAGAGGGTACAGAAGAGAGAGAGAGAGAGAGAGAGAGAGAGGGTAAAGGGGTTTTCTTTCTATGGAGTTTTGGAGGGATGTGGGGGTTTTGCAGAGTAGTCATGTGAAAGGGGCAGTGTGAAAGTCAGATACAACAAGGACAGGACAGGACCGGACCATTCATGGGCATTTCTCTCTCCTCCCTTTTTCTAACCATTTTCACCCCTCTGCCACTTACCCGATTTCACGGACAGAGTCATCTGACGGATCCTCGACACATGCATTGCTACCGTCGTTTCAAACCTATCTTCTCGGTCAGTATGGAGAGATTGGAGAGTGCCGGCCCATTTGAGCAAAGCATTCCGTTTTCGTGCACTCCTCTACGAATGTCTACGAACCTTATCGCTGTCTTTCATTGGAAAATTCTGAGTATTTTAGGCTGTTATTTTTCCCGCAATTTGTGTATTCTATAGGGTTTCTCTTGAAGATTTCTTTAATCTTCCCGTGGAGTATTTAGAAATTGTTGGTCTGACTGGCATTCGGTATTGGAGTTACGAAGCAATACAAGAAGTCGACGCCAGTTTTGTCCGAGGAATTTATACCTATTTATTCCCACCACCCACTTGCCGAAGATCCCCGCCAGCAATGCCTCTGGCCTCGGACGACCGCCCCTCGCCTCTGAATTCTGCTTGCGCTGGCCATGGTTTGTCCTCTCCATCATCGTCGCCTAAAAGTTTTCCTAAGTGGTCCCGCGAGCTTAAGCCTCAGGCGGCTGGGAACACGATCCAAAGTGAAGCCTTGCCTTCAGCCACCCAAAATCTAGAAATTCTCCTCAGTGCTCCACGATCGAAAGCCCTCCACGGTCGGAGACATGATGTCGAGCGAAAGCCCTTGCCAAGAAGCAGCCGCTGGAGACGAAAAGCGAACAAATGCCGTGCTACGCTCGCCAATCAGCTCCCCAATCACCGGCCCATATCAAACTCCCCCGGTCCCCCCGATAAAGATGGGCGGCGGTTCAACTTCCTCACGTTTTTGCACAAAATCTTGAAGTAGAGACACGTTTAATGTGAGGGGCTCATCTCCTCTCAAGACTTTCCCCGGATCGAGCTCCACAATCCTAAAAACGAGGAAGCTATCGATAATTATTGAAGAAATATGTCACTTAGATAAGCATTTCAAGTCCTCGACTTTCCCATGCATGACCCTCTAGAAAGGAAATCTCAAATTTGAAGTCCAATCATTTAAGAAGGCTCGACGGTGAAACTACTATCCAAAACATCAATAATCATCGGCACATAAAGGGCAATTGGACCATGCATGAAGACTATTGCCAAATGTTATGATGTGTAGACATTTATCGTGACATTCTACCGTTTGTCAAGATTGGATTATCACCTGTCAATCAATATCAAACGGTAATAATTACTTTTATCTATCAATAGAGACTGTACGAGTTGCTTTCCCAAATTTTCAACACTCGAATAACTTAACCACTTGAGGACCAATCTAAATCATAAAACCTGCATGGCTAACTCGTATTCCTTGATGTAGGTTCGTCCCTTGATGTAGGCTTCGACGAATTTCTCAAGACCGGACCGTCGGTCGGTGCCAAATGTACTAATTGACTTTATGTCGAAATGAAAAACTTTATCTTTTGAACCTCGAGCAGACTTAGGCACATAAAAATCAAAGCTCGAATTTTAAAAACCGAAAAAGCCGTTGCAAAAGCGCCTACAAAGTGTCAGTCCGGATTACTGGGTGGACCAGGCCGAGGCCTCAATGAATAAAAAACCAGGGGCTACGTATGGGCTCGGCGGCTACGTATGGGAGAAAAGGGAGACACTTTCCTCCTCTTATTATTACTTCTCTTGACCCGAAGGGACATAAATTCAGCTGATCGCGAAGCAAAATTGAATAATTAGGCAACCCAATTTGATGTTATCATTACCTTACACTGAATTTCGACCTTTTACACAATTGATTCGTTCCATGTAAAATCTACCCATCTTTCCACGAATGGTCTCATGCTATGATAATACCGGCATCTTGAAAATAAATGGGTTTGTGTTTGCCACGTCAGTAGCTCCCTAAAGAATAGGTCAAAAATCCTGATTTAGGGAATCTTCGGTGCAGTGCAATGAGCGAAATAAAAGCTCCGGGTCATTCAATTTAAAGATTCACCAAACTTCAGTTGATAGTTTGACTCGATTTGGTCTTATTTATTGATAGGAAGTATTTTGATCTCGATGCGCAAGGACAATTAGGCAATAACCACACAAAGACAGACAACTCGGTAGCTGGATGAATCGTCATCTTAAAGAGTGAGCATAGCAAAGATGTTCATCATTTCCTCACCGAGGCATTCATAAGGGTCTCGCCAGTACGGCCTATTAACCCCCTCAAATCTTCTTCAATGCACTCTCTCTCCTCTCTCTCTCATGCACACACTAACGCTACAATAATAACTCAGTGCTACAGCTCTCGAAAGGTACAGTTGTCACATTTGCTTGTGTTTGTACATGAGTGTACTAGTGGGAAAATGGCAGAATTAGATGGGGCACGGGAACCCAGTAAAAAATGAGCTAGATATAGAATCTACTTTTGAGGGTAGCCCATTTAAATTTTGCAGCCCTTTCAGTAAATACGCATGTATATATTTTCCTTTTCATATTACTGTGAGTATCTGAAAATTCTAATAAGATCGACGCAAATTTTTCCCATTCCACATGTATTTGGGATCTATGTCTATGCTTTTAGGGGGTATGGTGATTCGCTTTCGAATGTTACTAGAAAAATGAACTATCACTTGAGCAATTCCCTAAATTTTCATATGAAAGTGTGCCATACGATGCTTAAAGATGGAGCTTTACAACGGGAGTACTATGGACTCCCAAGGGCTGACAATGACATCACCGCTATATTACAATAATCATACAAAAAGCGTTTCGTGATTGTTTACTCTTCCCACCTTTCCCCACGGCTATGCATATTTCCCATTCAAAAAAGCAAAGTCGAAGGCCCTACACGACCAAGAAAGAATGGTGGGCCGCTTGAGAAAATAAAAGTGAATTAATCAATCTATACATATGCTTTGGCCAAAGGAGAACATGCATTTTGCTCCTAATAGAGAATTCTGTGAATCTAAAACAGACGTGTAGTACACAGTAAATTCGCTAGAGATCGTCCCATTGGCTAAAAGTCATTATCGAATTGCATTTTCGAGACCTTCTCCTTCTTCAATTTGTCAAGCTATAGTATCCTTGAAGGATTATATATGTCCGGGCAAATGAGAGTTTAAATGAATGTTAAGACATCTTGCGATATATTACATGCTAGCACAAAGCCTTTTCAGGCCTTGTACTTCTTTGTCATTGAGAGAGCGATGCTTTTTAGAGGTACATGGAATTAACAATTAATGTCCACGTATATGCAATTATACTCATATGTAATTGTCCTAATGTTAGAACTGAGTAATGCAAACATATACACAATTATAGGGATGCATCAAGGCGAAAAAGATCATGATGATAGCGATTGCAAATAGAAGTCGGCTTTTATTCAGCCACTAGCACGCTCTTTTGAGGACACAAAGCGGGCGACATTCTTCATCTCTTTCCAGACTTTCACAATCTTTTTTTCTCGTTGTTCATACCAATGAGCAAGGCTGCTTGCGAGGTGATTCTTTTCTCTTTTTCGAGGAATTCTTTGGTGAGGGTTTTTCTCAAAGCACTTGCTAACTGGGGCACGATTAATATTTTTTACTCGAAGATGTCACTAGCTTTTATGTTTTATTTCTCTCCTTGGAAATGCTACGCATGTATCGATCAAAGCCAATCCTCTGTTTTAGCGATCACGTATTCGTGGGCACGAACTTGAACCACTGGCCCTGTGGATTCTCCATGCACCCAGAATCATCATCAACGCAGATGCACTTCCTGGTCAAGATCACGGAAGATTCATTCGACTTCTTCTCCAAGCAGAGGCGGTTCCCATGTTCATCCGTGGCTGCTACGTGAAGCTTCGAGTTGGAGATTGATCTCCAAGCGCTTCGCTGGCTCGAGCAGTCGTTGGAAAGCGCCGGCGGGAGCCCATCGCCGAGGGCTTGGAGGCAGAGAGGAGTGCCCATCAACCTGATCGGGCCGCCGTCTCGGTAGTGGCTCCACCTGCTCCAAAGCTGGCGCTCAGCCGTGCCAATCTCGTGGTTGTTATTTGCTCGGATGCAGAGGCCGCTTTGCGGGTGGTACATGATGTAGGACATGGGTGAATTGGAGCTCGGATCTGCCCAAAGAGAGTTTTGATTAATTAATTAGGTACATGACTGATACTTGTCGCTAGATTCATGACCAAGTCATTAGAAAAAGTTTGGCACTTTCTATGGATTTTAGCACCTAAAGATACCCCCGTATATTTTTTTTTTCAGAGAAAAAACTGAAAGAGTCTCAAGTACGATTAAGAAAATGCTTTACCCCATATGGTGTTTCACTCAATGTCTCGACAAACCTTAACTATTAATTAACATTTTTTTTATAAATTAACATTTGAGATTTGTTGAGACGTCGAACGAAACACCGTACAAATAAAAGGTCCAAGACCTATTTTAAATATTCAAGCAACAAATCACACCTTGAATCATCGTATGCACTTGTTGAAACCTCTCCCCAAACTTTGGGTTTCGGAGCCCATCCCAATTGAAATCGACCACGCCGAAGGTCTTTTCAGGCCTGACGACCCTTTCCCGGTAATAATAGCTCCCCTGCAATGCCCACAAGGCCCAGTCCAAGTCTTTCCCCGCGGCGTACCCCATGAAGCAGCTCAGTAACCAGTCATCAGCCCGGCTTTTCCCGGTCTGGTCAAGCCCCAACTCACCTAGGAACAGCGGGGCCGCGCCGGGGCCGCTCGAGAGGAACCCAACTTGGTCATCCATCCTCTGCACGGCGTCGGCGCAGACCCGGTCCACGGGCTGGACCTCCCAGATCTTCCAGTCCGCTCTGAACGAGTACCGGTGGGATTCGTGGACCGGTTTGCGGCCCAAGTGGAGGCCCACGGGCCTCTTCCTCAGGAAGCCGAGATTGGAGGCCCAAGTCAGGCCCGAGAGGATGACCAGCACGTTCGGGTTGGCCCGGTGGAGCTTGGTCGCTGCAGTGCGAATGTACTGGTACCAGTCGTGCTCGGCGGAGCTCATTTCGCACGCTCATTCCCACCACCTAAGATCGATAAGCGAGAGTTAAAAAAAGGGACACACTGCAAGAGCTAGAGAATCACACAATTCGCAAACTCTCTTCACGTGCTTCAAAGCCATCTCTCTCTCTCTCTCTCTCTCGCTGTGGACTCACTTAGTGGGTACAATAATTGACAAATGAACGGTCGGACAAGGTTGGGCGCTGCACGCCCGAATGTTCCAATCAGTCTAGGCGGTCCCCATTGCACAAGAGACAATATTCGGAGGAAAAAAGACCTCTTTTTGCACAGTTGACTAATGGATTTTTATTTTTCCCAATACGAATATGTCGTTTTGAAATAATGAATCCCTCTATGCAGTGCTAGCTTCTTCTACAAGAAATATTCACTATATGCATAATCTCTAAAAATCGACTTTCTTTTTCCATCTTTCATGACACTAGTTCAATAATAATTCATTGCCAACCAAAAATGTCACTATCGATTCTTATCATCAATAATTGATATGCTCCGTTGTTGGACGGTGGTTTCATTAGTGACACGCTTAGCTCTTCCAGCTAAAGTGCTTGGCCACCGCGACGAGTCCTCTCAGCCACTCTTCAGGATTGAAGTATTTGTCTCCGAAGAAGCTGCTCCCCTCGTTGTAAGGACAGCACCGGTTGGGCTTGCTCACTTGGTTGTCTAGTACCACCATCACGCCTTGCTTCCCGAGCTCGTCCACGACAGTGGCGTAGGCCTCCACATGGGTCATGTTCAGCACGAGAGGGTTGCTACTTGCCACCCTGCCTTTGACCTTCGCCAGGCTTGATGGCCTAGAGGGTCTCCTCGACGGGCCAGTCGCCATGGCCTGGCCGAGTGAACATGTAGGTGGCCCACGTGAGGTGTAGAAATATGTCACTTGGGTAAGTGTTGAGAAAGGCTAGTATGAACAAAATAAAGGAGTTAGGGAGAGAATAACACAAAAATTTATAGTGGTTCGGAACTAATCCAGCTACGTCCACTCTCCCACGATAACGGCGCTTTTTCACGTGATTCCACTATGCAATCAACAAGAGATTACAACTTCGAGTGCAAACACTTAGTAGATCACACTATCTCACTAAGTCACTCTCTTGGTATTTCTCTCACGATTACAAACGTTTAAGATCTCAAGAGACAAGTATATGATCTAAAGTCGCTTAGACTTTGGAATTATAAATTCTACGCTCCGTCTTCTTACTTCGCTTTCATCCCTTCATCTCCTTAAATACTCCTCCACTTCCAAACTACCGTTGGACGGTATCCGGAGAATCGTCTTCCAATATACCCATTGGACACCAGATCTTAGAAGATTTGGTACTGCTTGAAAGTGACAAAGGTAAAATCCCAAATTGATTCCGATCGCCCATACAAACGAAATCTTGGTTTCCATAAGTAAAGCTTCTTCATATAGAAAGTTCTTGTCTTCATCATCCAATTGTCAATCAATTAGATTGAATCAATCAAATCAATCTTGATGTGGAATCCAAACCAGGATCACTAGCCGTTGTATGATTGACGCTGGAGTTACGATTCATCGAAATCCGGATGTAAAGTCCGAGTCTTGAGACTTTACGATATGAGTCTTGAGACTTTACAATGCTGGTGCCTTGAGACTTTGAATGGGAGTACGTAGACTTTAAGGTCCGCATGCCAGCTTCAACTTTAGCATAGAGTCGTTCCTGGGCTCGCCTTCACGTTCGGTCCGGGAATTTGTCGGAGTGAGCCGAGACACGATGTAGAGCGTAACTTTGACACTAAAGTCTTGCAGCTTCGACTTTTTGAGTCCCGAGTCTCGCAATCTTCTTGGGACTTTGAGTCTCGAGTCCGGGTCTTGGACTTTGATAATATCCTTTACGTGTTATATTATCTGCATGGTCTATTACTCAACCATCAAACATGTTAGTAGCCTTTGATTTATTTTGTCATCTTCAAAACATCATAAGGGATTTCCTAACAATCTCCCCTTTTGATGATGACAAAACAATCTCTGAATATGCAGATTTGTAAACATGCTTTTAAACATTTAAATCAAAGGATATCGAAGATAACAAATAGATTGAGCATAATAATATATAGAAAATAATCTCAGCTCAATATTATGCCATAGATAATATAATATTAACCAATCAGCACATATGCATATTCACATCTTCTCCCCCTTTTTGTCATAATCAAAAAGCGATAATGATGGATTCACGTAGAGAATGATAACAAATATCTTGCATGAATCACAATTTTCAAAAATCAGCTTTTATCGAATATTAAAGATATGCAATATAGCTCACTTCGATTATATCAGTAATATCCAATAAAAATCACGGATGCATCATAAAATTCACGTACCATTTTTGTCATAATAAAATGATAATATCAATATGAGATTTGTTAATGACAAAAGGTAATAAGAGATGCACTAACCGGATTTTGTAGAATAAATTCTGACACAATTACCTTTCCTTCCATCCATAATAAGATCACGATCAATCAAAAAAGATTTTTCCATAATTGATCAAAGCTCCCCCTCAATTTGTTGCCTTTTGAGATGATCACGATTCTTTTCCTTTTCTTTTGGATTTGCTTTCTCCCCTGGATTTCCTCATCGACCTCGAGTCCTGGTTCTAATCGACTTTGATTACCGAGTCTATGTCCGAGTGAGACTCGCATTACGAATGTTCCATCAAGCATAAATTTTCTTGCTCATCATCTTCTTCTTTTTTTTGTTCTTTTCGCCATTACGCTTGTATTTTCTTCCATCGAAATATGGTGGCCTTGTGTTGCTTTGCCCTTCCATAAGACTCTGGTGCCAACATACTAGCCATAAAGAATCTTTAGCTCAAAAGTAAAAACACTTTTATAAACCGAGCACTTGGCTCTCGATACCAATTGAGAGTGCTAGTATGAACAAAATAAAGGAGTTAGGGAAGAGAATAAGAACACAAAAATTTATAGTGGTTCGGCTTAATCCAAGCCTACGTCCACTCTCCCCACGATAAATTGACCTTCTTGGCTGGATTCCACTATGCAATCAACAAGAGATTACAACTTCGAGTGCAAACACTTGTAGATCACACTATCTCACTAAGTCACTCTCTTGGTATTTCTCTCACGATTACAAACGTTTAAGATCTCAAGAGACAAGTATATGATCTAAAGTCGCTTAGACTTTGGAATTATAAATTCTACGCTCCGTCTCTTACTTGCTCATCGGTCCTTCATCTCCTTAAATACTCCTCCACTTCCAAACTACCGTTGGACAGTATCCCGGAGAATCGTCTTCCAATATACCCATTGGACAGCCTTTCTATCTTAGAAGATTTGGTAGCCGTTGAGTGACAAAGGTAAAATCCCAAATTGATTCCGATTGCCCATACAAACGAAATCTTGGTTTCCATAAGTAAAGCTTCTTCATATAGAAAGTTCTTGTCTTCATCATCCAATTGTCAATCAATTAGATTGAATCAATCAAATCAATCTTGATATGGAATCCAAACCGGATCACTAGCCGTTGTATGATTGGGCTTGAGTTACGATTCATCGAATCTGGATGTAAAGTCTGAGTCTTGAGACTTTACGATATGAGTCTTGAGACTTTACAATCTGGGTCTTGAGACTTTTTACAATGCGACCGTGACTTTAAGGTCTAAATACCCGCTTGACTTTAGCATAGAGTCTCCGTCTTCCGGTTCGCTTTCACGTTCGATGCGGAATTTGTCGAGTGAGCGGACTTCGATGTAGAACACTTGACACTAAAGTCTTTGCCTTCGATGCTTTGAGTCTCGAGTCGGCAATCTTCGACTTTGAGTCTTGAGTCTCAGCCTTCGTACTTTGATAATATCCTTTACATGTTATATTATCTTTGCATGGTCTATTACTCAACCATCAAACATGTTAGTAGCCTTTGATTTATTTTGTCATCTTCAAAACATCATAAGGGATTTCCCTAACAAGTGTTTCAAGTCATCGACTTTCCCATGCGCAACTCTCTTGAAAGAAAACCTCAAAGTTGAAGTCCGATCATATATGATGGCTCAACGGTGAAACTACTATCCAAAAAATTAATAGTCGCCGAAGCATAAAAGGTAATTGGACTATGCATTAAGACCATTGCCCAATGTCATAACACGTTTATCAAGATATGATCATTGCCAGTCAATCAATATCAAACAGCAGTGATTACTTTCATCTATTAATAGAGAGAGTGTGAGTTTCTTTTCCAAGTTTTCTATGCTTGAATAACTTAAGCACTTGAGGACCAATTTAGACCATAAAATTTGCACGCTTAACTTGCGTTCCTTGGTGTAGGTAAGCTTCGACGGATTTCTCAAGATCGGACCATTGGTCGGTGCCAAATGTACTAATTGACATTATGTCGAAATGAGAAACTTTATCTTTTGAACCTCGAGCAGACTTAGGCACATAAAAATCAAAGCTCGAATTTTAAAAAACGAAAAAGCCCTTGCAGAAGCGCCTATAAAGTGTCATCCGGTTTACTTGGTGGACCAGGCCAAGGCCTCAGTGAGATCTACCCATCTTTCTATGAATTGGGTTGTAATACTTGTGTTGAAGTAATGTTGACATCCTGAAAATAAATGGCTTCATGTGTGCCACGTCAGTAGCTTGCTAAAAAAAATAATCAAATCGATTTAGCGAATCTTCGGTGATTTGACGAGTGAAATAAAAGCTTTGAGTCATTCGGTTTAAAAATTCACCAAACTTCAGTGGAAAGTTTGACTCAGTGATCTTGATCTTAATAAGAAAGGACAAATAGGCAATGACTACACAGAAAGAGAGACAACTTGGTAGCTGGATGAGTCGTCTACTTAAAGAGTGAGCCTAGCAAAGATGTTCATAATTTCCTTGCTGAGGCATTCACAGGGGTCTCGCAAGGACAACCTATAACCCCTCAAATCTTCTTCAATGCACTCGTTCTCCTCTCTCTCTCTCTCTCTCTCTCTCTCTCTCGCACGCACACACTAACGCTACAATAATAACTCAATTCTCCTCCTCTCGGAAGGTACAATTTCACATTTGCTTGTGCTTGTACAGGAGTGTACTAGTGGAGGAATTGCAAAAGTAAGCATCTTGAAAGCAGAGAGCGTGAGGAAATTAATTGAAAAATAAGGTTGAGGGTAACTCATTTAAATCTTGCATTCTGTTCATTAGATACGCACATGTGTATTTTAATTTACGACATCAACAAGATGTTCATGACTCTTTGAGCATCTAACAATGCTCATTGGATGTGGTAGTTTCCCGTTCCACACATATCGAGTAATTAATGTAGACGTTCCTGGCTATCTCTATGCTCTTGGGGTGTCTTCAAAAGAATGTGTAAGCATGGTGATTCAATTTCGAATATCGAGTTAGAAAGATGAACACACTTATCACTTGAGCAATTTCAGTGTGCCATATGATGGTTAAAGATGGAGCTTGAGCTTAGGGTTATCTTAATCCTACAAAAAGCAAAGTCAAAGGCCCTACAAGACCAAGAAAGATAGGTGGGCCGCTTGAGAAGCTAAAAGTGGATTGATCAATCTATACATGCTTTGGCCGAAGAAGAACATGCATTTGCTCCTAATAGAGAATGCTATGAATCTCAACTAGATGCGTGCACAGCAAAATCCCCAGAGATCATCCCATTGGCTAAAAGTCAATATCGAGTTACAGCATCAGGACCTTCTACTTCGATAATTTATCGAGCTATGGTCAATAAGAGTTTAGAATGGATGCTAAGACGTCTTGAGATATGGTATACTTGTGTAAAACCTTTTTGGGTCTTGTACTTGTCATTGAAAGAGTGGTGTTTTTTAGAGGAACATGAAATTAAAAAAAAAATTAATACAAACGCATATGCAATTATACACGTATGTAATTGTCCTCATGTTAGAATTGAGTAACGCAAGCATACACGCAATTATAGGGATGTATCAAGGTGAAAAAGATCATGATGATAGCGATTGCAAATAGAAGTAGGCTTTTATTCAGCCACTAGCACACGCTCTTTTGAGGACACAAAGTGGCCGACATTCTTCATCTCTTTCCCGACTTTCTCCATCTTTTTTTCTCGTTGTTCATACCAATGAGCAAGGCTGCTTGCGAGGTGATTCTTTTCTTTTTTTCCCAGGAATTCTTTGGCGAGAGTTATTCTCAAGGCACTTGCTAACTAGGGCACAATTTATATTCTACTTGAAGACGTAGCTTCCTATGCTTTATTTCTGTCCTTTGAAATGCTACGTACGCATCATGTATTCGTGGGCACGAACTTGAACCACTGGCCTTGTGGATTCTCCGTGCACCCGGAATCATCATCCACGCAGATGCACTTCCTGGTCAAGATCACGGAAGATTCGTTCGACTTCTTCTCCAAGCAGAGGCGATTTCCATGTTCATCCGTGGCTGCTACGTGAAGCTTTGAATTGGAGATCGATCTCCAAGCGCTTCGCCGGCTCGAGCAATCGTTGGAAAGCACAGGCGGGAGCCCGTCGCCAAGGGCTTTGAGGCAGAGAGGAGTGCCCATCAGCCTGATCGGGCTGCCATCTCGGTAGTGGATCCACCTGCTCCAATGCTGGCACTCAGCCGTGCCGATCTCGTGGTTGTTATTTGCTCGGATGCAGAGGCCGCTTTGCGGATGGTACATGATGTAGGACATTGGTGAATTGGAGCTCGGATCTGCCCAAAGAGAATTTTGGTTAACTAATTAGGTACATGACTATACTGTCCCTAGATTCATGACCAAGTCCTTATAAAAGGATTTTAGCACTTAAAGATACCTACGAATATCAATCTAAAGAGGAGTCTCAAGTACAATCAAGAAAATGCTTTATCCCATACAGTGCTTTACTCAATGTCTCGACAAACCTTAACCGTTAATTAATTTTTTTATAAATTAATATTGGAGATTTGTTGAGACATCGAACGTAACACCATAAAAATAAAAGGTCCATGACTCATTTTAAATATTCAAGCAAGAAATCACA